>NC_069506.1:307955104-308030104 GCF_027579735.1 Bombina bombina
TCTATCTATCTATCTATCTATCTATCTATCTATCTATCTATCTATCTATATATCTATCTATCTGTCTGTCTATCTCTATCTATGTCTGTCTGTCTATCTATCTATCTATCCATATCTGTCTGTCTATCTATCTAGATCTATCTATATCTGTCTGTCTATCTATCTATCTGTCTGTCTGTCTGTCTATCTCTATCTATGTCTGTCTGTCTATCTATCTATCTATCCATATCTGTCTATCTATCTAGATCTATCTATATCTGTCTGTCTATCGATCTATCTCTATCTATATCTGTCTGTCTATCTCTATCTATCTATCTGTCTATCTGTCTGTCTGTCTCTATCTATCTATCTATCTATCTATCTATCTATCTATCTATCTATATATCTATCTATCTGTCATCAATAGATGGCCATTATGTTTATCTCTCATTTATTTGTTTGTTTATTTGTTTTTTCTTATGTCCCTTTCAGTCCGGTGGGTCTGTTTAATGAAATAAGTGGGTTTGGACATTAAAGTAATATGATTATTTAAGCAATTAAGCACCACATTGCAAACAATAGTATACAACATAATTATAGGAAATAGTAACTTGGTTAGCACAGTTTACAAGATTTTGCAAATCGGTAGCAGTTCAGTGAAACACCACTTAAAAGTCTTAGTGCAATTTATGTTCCTGGTCTTGTTTGCTATAGCCAATCAAACTGCATATTTAAATAATCTTTTGCACTTACATTAGCAATCTGTAGCATAATGCAGGGACTTTTACATACTGTATATACTGTTTTTTTAAAGCATTCCATCCTATCTGAGGGATGAAACAAGTACAATTTTCAGGGAGGTTTTTTACATTAAAAGCAGGTAAAATAAATAATGAAAAAAAGTGTAAGGTTGTTTAATTTTGATTAATTAAAATAGTCACCATGAAGTACAGAGACTTAGTACAGCTGAATATTCTGGTAGTTTGGTTAAAGGGACACTGAACCCAAATGTTTTCTTTTGTGATTCAGATAGAGCATGCAATTTTAAACAACTTTCTAATTTACTCCTATTATCAATTTTTCTTCGTTCTCTTGCTTTCTTTATTTGAAGAAGGCATCTAAGCTATTTTTTTTGTTCAGAATCATGGAAAGCACTTGTTTATTGGTAGGTGAATTTACCCACCAATCAGCAAGAATAACACAGTGTGTTCACCAAAAATGGGCCGGCATCTAAACTTACATTCTTGCATTTCAAATAAAGATACCAAGAGAATGAAAATAATTTGATAATAGGAGTAAATTAGAAAGTTGTTTAAAATTGCATGCTCTATCTGAATCACAATAGAACATTTTTGGGTTCAGTGTCCCTTTAACTCTTTCTATAGAACCTGGGCTCCATCTGCTTTTAATTATGTGTCAATTATAGAATGATTAACCCATTAGACAGATCTGCAACACAATAATATGGATAATTGCACTGGATACAAAAGGAATGAAGGGTATTGAAATATCCTATTAACCTCTGTGTGGGTGTCCCTGAGATGTAATATGTAGACTTTGATGAAATGCAATATTCCTCTGTGAAACGCGTCAGTGAATGGCCTGTCAGTGTCCTACACTAGTAAATGTCAATAAAGGAGTTCCTGTTCCATTTATTCACAGCTTGACAACACTAAGGCTACATATTATGAGGTTAGCACTTGGGAACTAGCACATATGTGGCCATGTACAGGCAATCTGTGACATTGCAGTGAGTCTGGAAGTGTAGAAGGAGGTTCACAGACTCAGACTGCAGGCAGGAGAACTGTGTGGAAATGGTTCAGTGGATAGTACAGGCTAGAGATCAAATAGATAACAGAGAGCAGTGCACTTGAAGACAAATGTTTTTGCAGTTAAAGATTTACTACATGGCTGGAGAGTGTTAATGCAATTGGTTGACAAGCACTAGTGACGTAATATTGGAACTGCTGTTAGTGCATAACTGTGGATTGAGTTTGCTGTCAAAATAATCAGCTATACATGAATTTAGTTCAATTTATTTTTAACAACAATAACAAGTTGTGTTTCTATTAAACAGAGTGGGTTGGTTTTTACACCATTGCAGTGTTTGGCTTGGTTTATGATACTAAATTTACTTGGAGATCTCTCCAACTACATAAGCTTTTAATTTATTCTAGTGAATCCATTCACTAAAGCTCACTCATTCATACTTACATTTATAATCAGTATAGAATAGCATAGGAACAAGAGAGGCTGAACTAGTGAGCCAGAATTTAGCGAAAGGGTGTCACATACCGACTTTTGCTTCCTCTATCTTTATATAAAACCAGTTTTAACCCCTAGATGCCATCCTAAAACTACCAGGCTTTAACACCTTTAAGACGGCATTGAACAGCCTACTTTTTGCAGTGTTCTGCTCCCCTTCTTGTATAAATTCCAATGTATCTGACTGGGGAAACGTGCCTAGCAATGCCAGCAGTCCCGAGGAGCCAATCAGCGCCGTTTGGAGAAACAGGATCGCAGTGACAACCACGTTACTTCCTATCTCCACTTTTGTTTATGTTCCAAAATTGGATTGTTGTCTCTATCCTGTAGGGGTTAAATAGAATGTTGGCTACTTGGTTATAAATCAGAATTATGTCCTTTCCTGTAATAGCAATTTTCTTACCCTGCAGCAGATAACTCAGGAAGACAAGAACAGAATACAAAGAATGGCTTTTCATAACAGTATAATGAGTGACAGTATTTGTGCAATGTTTATAGCATTGTGCATGATTGTAATGGGTTAATATCTTTGATTCCTAAATTCCTGTGGCTCCTACATGCTCATTGTAAGAGGAAGCTGGGATAAAAACAGACTGTCATGTACACAAAAAAGTCTAGCAGCCTTCCCAGATATGATAGGGTTAAACAGGAGCATCGCTGTGTAATTGCAGTTGTCCCTGGTGGAGGTGTAGTAATTGCTGAGATAAGAGAAGATACAGCACTTTGGTTTTCACGGCTCTGTTGCTTCCCAGCATGCAAAAAGGACACAAAAAAGGAGAAGCATTTTACTCAAACACTGGAGAAACTGTGAACAATTTTTTTTATTCATTACCAGCTGAGACAGCTCTGCCAGCTGCTTACAAGTACAGCAAACCTTGGTTAGGGAGGGGAATTATAGCATGAGAAGGTACTGCTGAGTAACACTAGAGTGTGCTGAAAATACAGTACGAATGGTACTGCTGAGTAACACTAGAGTGTGCTGAAAATACAGTAGGAATGGTACTGCTGAGTAACACTAGAGTGTGCTGAAAATACACACAGTAGGAATGGTACTGCTGAGTAACACTAGAGTGTGCTGAAAATACACACAGTATGAATGGTACTGCTGGGTAACACTAGAGTGTGCTGAAAATACAGTAGGAATGGTACTGCTGAGTAACACTAGAGTGTGCTGAAAATACACACAGTATGAATGGTACTGCTGGGTAACACTAGAGTGTGCTGGAAATACAGTAGGAATGGTACTGCTGAGTAACACTAGAGTGTGCTGGAAATACAGTAGGAATGGTACTGCTGAGTAACACTAGAGTGTGCTGGAAATACAGTAGGAATGGTACTGCTGAGTAACACTAGAGTGTGCTGAAAATACACACAGTATGAATGGTACTGCTGGGTAACACTAGAGTGTGCTGAAAATACACACAGTATGAATGGTACTGCTGGGTAACACTAGAGTGTGCTGAAAATACACACAGTATGAATGGTACTGCTGGGTAACACTAGAGCGTGCTGAAAATACACACAGTAGGAATGGTACTGCTGAGTAACACTAGAGTGTGCTGAAAATACACACAGTAGGAATGGTACTGCTGAGTAAAACTAGAGTGTGCTGAAAATACACACAGTATGAATGGTACTGCTGGGTAACACTAGAGTGTGCTGAAAATACAGTAGGAATGGTACTGCTGAGTAACACTAGAGTGTGCTGAAAATACACACAGTATGAATGGTACTGCTGGGTAACACTAGAGTGTGCTGGAAATACAGTAGGAATGGTACTGCTGAGTAACACTAGAGTGTGCTGGAAATACAGTAGGAATGGTACTGCTGAGTAACACTAGAGTGTGCTGGAAATACAGTAGGAATGGTACTGCTGAGTAACACTAGAGTGTGCTGAAAATACACACAGTATGAATGGTACTGCTGGGTAACACTAGAGTGTGCTGAAAATACACACAGTATGAATGGTACTGCTGGGTAACACTAGAGTGTGCTGAAAATACACACAGTATGAATGGTACTGCTGGGTAACACTAGAGCGTGCTGAAAATACACACAGTAGGAATGGTACTGCTGAGTAACACTAGAGTGTGCTGAAAATACACACAGTAGGAATGGTACTGCTGAGTAAAACTAGAGTGTGCTGAAAATACACACAGTATGAATGGTACTGCTGGGTAACACTAGAGTGTGCTGAAAATACACACAGTATGAATGGTACTGCTGGGTAACACTAGAGCGTGCTGAAAATACACACAGTAGGAATGGTACTGCTGAGTAAAACTAGAGTGTGCTGAAAATACACACAGTACAGTATGAATGGTACTGCTGGGTAACACTAGAGTGTGCTGAAAATACACACAGTATGAATGGTACTGCTGGGTAACACTAGAGTGTGCTGAAAATACACACAGTAGGAATGGTACTGCTGAGTAACACAGGAGTGTGCTGAAAATACTCACTGTAGGAATGGTACTGCTGAGTAACACTAGAGTGTGCTGAAAATACACACAGTATGAATGGTACTGCTGGGTAACACTAGAGCATGCTGAAAATACACACAGTAGGAATGGTACTGCTGAGTAAAACTAGAGTGTGCTGAAAATACACACAGTATGAATGGTACAGCTGGGTAACACTAGAGTGTGCTGAAAATACACACAGTATGAATGGTACTGCTGGGTAATACTAGAGCGTGCTGAAAATACACACAGTAGGAATGGTACTGCTGAGTAAAACTAGAGTGTGCTGAAAATACACACAGTACAGTATGAATGGTACTGCTGGGTAACACTAGAGTGTGCTGAAAATACACACAGTATGAATGGTACTGCTGGGTAATACTAGAGTGTGCTGAAAATACACACAGTAGGAATGGTACTGCTGAGTAACACAGGAGTGTGCTGAAAATACTCACAGTAGGAATGGTACTGCTGAGTAACACAGGAGTGTGCTGAAAATACTCACAGTATAAATGGTACTGCTCAGTAACACAGGGGTGTGCTGAAAATACACACAGTAGGAATGGTACTGCTGGGTAACACTAGAGTGTGCTGAAAATACACACAATAGGAATTGTACTGCTGGTTAACACTAGAGTGTGCTGAAAATACACACAGTATGAATGGTACTGCTGAGTAAAACTAGAGTGTGATGAAAATACACACAGTAGGAATGGTACTGCTGAGTAACACAGGGGTATGCTGAAAATACACACATTAGGAATGGTACTGCTGAGTAACACTAGAGTGTGATGAAAATACACACAGTAGAAATGAAACTGCTGGGTAACACAGGGGTGTGCTGAAAATACACACAGTAGGAATAGTACTGCTGAGTAACACTAGGGTGTGCTGAAAATACACACAGTAGGAATGGTACTGCTGGGTAACACTAGAGTGTGCTGAAAATACACACAGTAGGAATGGTACTGCTGGGTAACACAGGGGTGTGCTGAAAATACACACAGTAGGAATGATACTGCTGGGTAACACTAGAGTGTGCTGAAAATACACACAGTAGGAATGGTACTGCTGAGTAACACAGGGGTGTGCTGAAAAAACACACAGTAGGAATGGTACTGCTGGGTAATACAGGGGTGTCCTGAAAATACACACAGTAGGAATGGTAGTGCTGAGTAACACTAGCGTGTGCTGAAAATACACACAGTATGAATGGTACTGCTAAGTAACACAGGTGTGTGCTGAAAATACACACAGTATGAATGGTACTGCTGAGTAACACAGGGATGTGCTGAAAATACACACAATATGAATGGTACTGCTGGGTAACACTAGAGCGTGCTGAAAATACACACATTAGGAATGGTACTGATGGGTAACACAGAGTGTGCTGAAAATACACACAATAGGAATGGTACTGCTGTGTAACACTAGAGTGTGCTGAAAATACACACAATAGGAATGGTACTGCTGAGTAACACTAGAGTGTGCTGAAAATACACACAGTAGGAATGGTACTGCTGAGTAACACTAGAGTGTGCTGAAAATACACACAGTATGAATGGTACTGCTGAGTAACACAGGGGTGTGCTGAAAATACTCACAGTATGAATGGTACTGCTGAGAAACCCTAGAGCGTGCTGAAAATACACACAGTAGGAATGGTACTGCTGAGTAACACTAGAGAGTGCTGAAAATACACACAGTAGGAATGGTACTGTTAGTGCTGGGTAACACAGGGGTGTGCTGAAAATACACACAGTAGGAATGGTACTGCTGATTAACACAGGGGTGTGCTGAAAATACACACAGTAGGAATGGTACTGCTGGGTAACACAGGGGTGTGCTGAAAATACACACGGTAGGAATGATACTGCTGGGTAACACTAGAGTGTGCTGAAAATACACACAGTAGGAATGGTACTGTTGAGTAACACTAGAGTGTGCTGAAAATACACACAGTATGAATGGTACTGCTGGGTAACACTAGAGTCTGCTGAAAATACACACAGTAGGAATGGTACTGCTGAGTAACACAGGGGTGTGCTGAAAATACACACAGTATGAATGGTACTGCTGAGTAACACTGGGGTGTGCTGAAAATACACACAGTAGGAATGGTACTGCTGGGTAACACTAGAGCGTGCTGAAAATACACACAGTAGGAATGGTACTGCTGAGTAACACTAGAGCATGCTGAAAATACTCACAGTAAATACTCACAGTATGAATGGTACTGCTGAGAAACACAGGGGTGTGCTGAAAATACACACAGTATTAATGGTACTGCTGGGTAACACAGGGGTGTGCTGAAAATACACACAGTAGGAATGGCACTGCTGGGTAACACTAGAGTGTGCTGAAAATACACAGTAGGAATGGTACTGCTGAGTAAATCTAGAATGTGCTAAAAATACACACAGTAGGAATGGTACTGCTGAGTAACACAGGGGTGTGCTGAAAATACACACAGTATTAATGATACTGCTGGGTAACACAGGATGTGATGAAAATACACAAATACACACAGTAGGAATGGTATTGCTGAGTAACAGAGGGGTGTGCTGAAAATACTCACAGTATGAATGGTACTGCTGAGAAACCCTAGAGCGTGCTGAAAATACACACAGTAAGAATGGTACTGCTGGGTAACATTAGAGTGTGCTGAAAATACACACAGTAGGAATGGTATTGCTGAGTAACACTAGAGAGTGCTGAAAATACACACAGTAGGAATGCTACTGCTGGGTAACACAGGGGTGTGCTGAAAATACACACAGTAGGAATGGTACTGCTGAGTAACACAGGGGTGTGCTGAGAATACACACAGTAGGAATGGTACTGCTAGGTAACACAGGGGTGTGCTGAAAATACACACAGTAGGAATGATACTGCCGAGTAACACTAGAGTGTGCTGAAAATAGACACAGTAGGAATGGTACTGCTGAGTAACACTAGAGTGTGCTGAAAATACACACAGTATGAATGGTACTGCTGGGTAACACTAGAGTGTGCTGAAAATACACACAGTAGGAATGGTACTGCTGAGTAACACTAGAGTGTGCTGAAAATACACACAGTAGGAATGATACTGCTGAGTATCACTGGGGTGTGCTGAAAATGCACACAGTATGAATGGTACTGATGGGTAACACTAGAGTATGCTGAAAATACACACAGTAGGAATGGTACTGCTGTATATCACTGGGGTGTGCTGAAAATACACACAGTAGGAATGGTACTGCTGAGTATCACTGGGGTGTGCTGAAAATACACCGAGTCGGAATTTAACGTGCATAAATCTTTGGCTTGCGTGTTAACTTGTAATAGTGCACTAACCTGCCTAAGGTAATATTTTACTTTGAGCGCAAATAGCACTCTATTGGAAAAATTATTTAGTGTGCCACTTGTAATCTGACCCTAGGTAAGCAACAGATCAGAGTTTGAGCCATGACAAGTGCTAATGGTCTGTGATAGAAGTTTACATCGGGTTTTGCATGTGTATTAAACTTGAAATGTAATTTACCAAAAAAATGTTTAAAGGGAAAGTCTACTCCAGAATATATATCCTTTAAAAGATAGATAACTCCTTTATTGCCAATTCCCCAGTTTTGCAGAACCAACACTGTTATATTAATATACTTTTTACCTCTGTGATTGCCTTGTACCTAAATCTCTGCAGAATATCTACTTATTTCAGTTCTTTTGACAAAATTGCATTTTAGCAAATCAGTGCTGACTCATAGGTAACTACATGGGAGTGAGCACAATATTATCTATATGGCACACATGAACTTGTGCTGCTTAACTGTGAAAAACTGTCAAAATGCACTGAGATAAGTTGCAACCTTCAAGGGCATATAAATTAGCATATGAGCCTACGTAGGTTTAGCTTTCAACTAAGAATACCAAGAGTACAAGGCAAATCTAATGATAAAAGTAAAATGGAAAGTTATTTAAAATTGCATGCCCTGTGGGAATCATGAAAGTTTAATTTTGACTTGACTGTCCCTTTAATTATGTGTTATAAAAATACCTTATAATGGAGTTGCATTTTTTATTTTACTAACTTTTACTGTAATTTAATTGGACAAGTTGTGGATTTGTCACTTTTCAGACAGGCTAAAGAGCTTCCTCCACGATTCAAAACAATGACCGACCCTGCAACATGCTGCTCAGTGATTTATCAGTGCTAGTGCTCATTTGCCTTACTGCCTCTTTAAACAGTTATATACAAGAAATAATGCAATAATAAAATCATCGAACACATTAGAGTATTTTATTTTCCACTTGTATGTCCCTTTTAATGCCCATCAATACTTGCATTGAGAGGCTAATGCCTTTAGAACATTTACTGTGGGTGCGTAGACAAGTTAGTAATGTCATTGCAACATTGTGACAGATTATATCTCTTATGTAAGTGGACGGAGTGGGGCTGTGTGGTTTTGTAAATCAGACTGAGAACCAGTATCTAATGCCCTGGATCTGGAATTAGATTGCATCAGAAGACACTGGAGGACAGTAGAAGAATTGTCTTGTTAATGGTAAATTGGATGTTCTGAGAGGCTCTCTGTCCAGATGGCAACTCAGCCTGCACTACTTTTTCTAGAAGCCAAGGGGTTAAAACTCTTTTCACGTTCTATCAGCCCATAGGTATTGTAGATTATCCTCTCAGTAGATTCCCCACAATACATTGAACACTCAGCAAAACAGCAGTGTGGCAGCTCTCCAACCAATTTAAAAGCCCTAAATTGCTCTGTGTTTTTAAATAATCAACCCCCAGTTGAAAGATAAGCACCGGCTGAAGATGTCATCGTTTAACATGATGGTGATCGTTCCCTCAAATGTCCAATTTTCTCATTGCTTTTAAAGCATAAGAGCTCCTGTAGGATTTTATTATGAGCAGCTAAACCCAACCTGTTAGTCACTCTCACATCTGAGCCGTTGAGTGTTGGGCTGTGGCACTGACATATTCTTCAAGCTGTAATCAATTTTCTAGCTATTTAGTAACTCCTCTAATAAATATTGTTTACCAAACACTCATTGGACCAGGCTGTGTTTGCAGTGCTGCAATTAGTGTAAATAATGTTTACATTTCTGTTCATTCATATAATTACGTGACATATCCTAATGGTCTATAACTGAGACTGCATGCATTGCTCACTAGGGAACAAGTCAAATTATTCCACCAGAGTGTTCTGCAAAACATTTGCAGGGAAAGAGTTTTATCACTGGATACAGTGATGTTACATGTTAGACCAACCATATATTCCAGAAGATGGTAGCTGTTCCAGACATTATAAATAGTGGTATTTAGTTTTCTTTCATTGAACTCTTTCAGGGACATTCTAATTCAAAATCACATACCCTAAATGGTAAAAGTGAATACTTTTTCATTATTTATCATAGTTTACTATGGGCCAGTTTACGAGTGGAGTGCAAAGTAACACTTCCGCTCAAACATTAATTGTGCTAGAAGTAAGCTTTTTGCACTTGTTGGGTTGCACTCTTATTACAGGATGAAAGTAAACTGTTTTCGCTCTCGTGATAACCCGACAAGCACAAAAAGCAAAAGTTAGAATATCGCCAGTGCTTAGTGTGCTTAGAGGAATACTTCTACACCTCACTGACGAGGCCCAATGAAGGCCGAAACGATCGTCTGGGGTTGCTGTGTTCCTTGTTCAGAGAGGAGTTGCCTGGTATTTCGGCGCTGGACTGGCCGTAATGGGCGGGGTCAGACTGATATACTACAGGAGAATTCTACTCTGTAAAAAGCATTACTGGGCTAAAAGAAGTTGCACCCAGGTGGTTAATCGCCATAGAACAGGCTAACAATGGTATTGAGCTGGTTGTTCGTTCCTGTGAGTGCATTTCTCTCTCTCTCTTTCTCTCTCTCTCTCACACGGAACAACCGGGTGGCTGACCCCACGAGGGCAGATTCACATTGGGACTGTTATATACAGTATATATATATATATATATATATATATATATATATATATATACCTGTCTGTGTGTGTGTATATATATATATATATATTTATATTAAAATATCCATCTTTAGACATGTACAGTATATGTATTTATCTCAACGTTAAAGCCCTTTGACTGCCTTTTTTCCTCTTACACCTGAGATCTCATATCTTTGAGCTTTTATAACTTTTTTATGCAATATTTGTTTTTATTCATTTTTATTAGCTGGTGTTATTATGGGTGTAACTATATTTTGTAATGTATTTTGTATGTGTTTTGTGCAACTTCTATGTTTCGCAAAAGACTTAACCAGAGCTCTGAAGTCGCAGTAATCATTCTAGCGTAAATTGTGATTTCGCTCAATCGTTCTCGTTTACTTTCAACTTGTATACCAGTCGTAAGCCTGACACAATAAACCTCTTATCGATCAGGCGCAAACTTGGTGATCCACTCAAAATATAGCCCTATATATTTAAACCCTGCAAATGGATTAAACTCATTTGTAAATTTCTGCAAAGGAACATTTAGCACCACCAGGCAGGATGTGGCCAGTGAGTCACAAAATGTCAGAATGCCGATCACCATCAATTTCTACCTTTGGAGCAGCAGCAATAACTGCTCCTGAGCAGAACTTTTATTTATTTTATAATTTTATTCAAATTATAACTCAATACTGATTACGTGGGAAGTGTTGGTTTGTGCTCGGACCCACACAATTAATAGCTTAAAATGTTTACTAAAAACAGTTTAACACAGCCAGTGCACATGTTCCTTATACTTTCAATGCAAGGCAAAAGCATTTGGTACTTATTATAACCAGACCTATGATGTCATTTTATTACTGACTTCAGAACTCTCATTGCCCACCTCCTAAACATCAGATAAAAATAGAGACATTCACCTGAAATGGAATTGCCCATAACATGTTAAAGTCTAAATACATTTTACAATATATTTTTATTCTTTATTGATTAATCTTTCCATATAATTAAATTAAATCTTTGTCTTTTCCAACTCTAATAGGAATTTGTTCTATGAATCAACCACCATTTATGTAAACAAATACTTCTGCAAATTACTACTGAGGCTACAACCCTTTAACTCAAGATCACGGCTACCCTTCAATTTGAGATGTTTTTCTTTTGTTTCAACGGGTCTGGAGTGTATTCTGTAGATTCCAGATTGTGACCCTGCAACATCCTACACATTGATTGCTTTATCAATGCAGGAGCTCATTTATGGATTAGATTCACGGACCCTTGACAGATTGTCTAAGGTCCTCCTTTTATTGTGAAATCATGTTTGAATTTGTAATTATAAAATGCCTGTTGTATTAGGATAAAGTCGTCTTGCTGGAGAGAACAAGAACCATCTCAGAAACCTTATATGAAAAAACAAAGCGTCTGGGTGTTCTAGACATGTAATTAAGGTTTTTCACATAAACCTATGTACAAGCAGGCATAATTCAAAAAAACTCTATTTCCCTGTCATGTATTTTGCAACAAAATCCTGATTTATTTATTTTTTGAAACCTGGAGAAATTGACTTTATTTTTCTTATAGTTCTCTTAAAGGGAAAGTCAAGTCCAAAATAAACGTTCATGATTCAGATAGAACATGTAATTTTAAACAACTTTCCAATTTACTTTTATCACCAATTTTGCTTTGTTCTCTTGGTATTCTTGGCATTCTTAGTTGAAACCTTGGTAGGCTCATATATTGGCTTGAAGGCCGCCTCATAAAATTATAAAATGCATTTTTTTCACCACTAGAGGGCGTTAGTTCATGTGTGTCTTATAGATAACATTGAGCTCATGCATGTGGAGTTACCTAAGAGTCAGCACTGATCGGCTACAATTAAAGTCTGTCAAAATAACTGAAATAAGGAGGCAGTTTACAGATGCTTAGATACAAGGTAATTACAGAGGTAAAACGTGTATTATTATAACTGTGTTGTTTATGCAAAACGGGGGAATGGGTAATAAAGGGATTATCTATCTTTTTAAACAAGAAAAATTCTGGTGTTGACTGTAAGTGAGCTTTTTATTATTATTAAAAAAAGTATTTATTTCCATTCTCATTCATTTGTTCTGGAAGGTTTTTAAGGTATTTTTGTGATGCCTGTATCCTTTAAACGGAATTTGTTATAGGTTTCAAGATGGATGCAGGTGAAATGACTATAATGGAGCTGATCTCACAGCTCGCGGGTGTTATGAGGGGCGAGTACAAATCTCACAATTACACAATTTTCAGAAAGATTTTACTTTCACAAATGAGATTTAGTAAATTTTGGCCTAAATGTAGGGTTGGGCGAATGTGTTTGTATTCAAATTTGAATGTTAGAACGAATGTTATTGTAGAAATTTGATTTAAATAATAGAATGTTGATAAGAACGGATATTCTTAAAAATTCGATTTCAAATGTTATTTACAGTTTTCGAATGTCACATTCAAATTCTAATGTCACTTTAAAATTTGAATATTACATTTATAAAACACAATTGTAGACTAGAAACACTATTTCGAATTTGAATGTCACATTCAAATCGAATATCACATTTGAATCGAATATCACATTCAAATTTGAATATTACATTTATAAAACACAGCATTAGACTAGAAATACTATTTCAAATTCGAATGTCACATTCAAATCGAATATCACATTCAAATCAAATATCAGATTTGAATCAAATATCACATTTATTAAACACAGTTGTAAACTAGAAATGCTATTTCGAATTTGAATGTCACATTCAAATTTGAATATTACATTTAAAAAACACAGTATTAGACTAGAAATACTATTTCGAATTAGAATGTGACATTCAAATTCGAATATTACATTTAAAACACAGTATTAGACTAGAAATACTATTTCAAATTCGAATGTGAAATTCAAATGTAGCATTCGAATTCAAATATTACATTTATTAAACACAGTTGTAGACTAGAAATACTATTTTGAATTTGAATGTCACATTTGAATTTGAATATTACATTTCGAAATTGAATAAATACATAGCTAAACATTCTATTATTCTAACAAATATTTTTTGAATTTTATTGAAAAATTCGAAAACGAAAATTCGAAAATAGAATGTTATATAAACATTCTAAATTCAATTCGAATGAACGAATGTATAAAAATTAGTTTTAAATTTCGAATTTATAGAAACATTCGCCCATCCCTACCTAAATCTTAATTGTGTGGGAAAACATTTAATTGTATGTGACTCTTTTGCAACTCAGTATTTAATTGCTGATATATACTGTTCATATATAAATAATGACAGAGATCATGGAAATAACCTGGTACAACTATACCCTTGTGCGTGTGTCATCTATAGATTGTGCAGTGTTGGAGTTTGCTCCAGTAATATATTTTCTGCATACAGTACATATTTCACTGGAGACCATTACTGAAACATGATTTTTGGAATGGAATAAAGAAGGCTTTATTTTCCTTTTGAGGGTGAACTACAACTGGAAATCACTTCAGTCTTTTTTTTTTAACAGTAGTAAGATGATTGTGTGAAAGGTAACTTGATTAACCTGATTCTTTCTTAAAGGGATAGAAAGGTCAAAATTGATGGGTGTATTTCAAATTTTACATACACAAGAAAAGACAAGCGCTCAACCAGGGAACTGACAATAATGTAATAGCTTGTTCTATGGCTAGTTACCACCCTAGGAGAAGAACTTTTAAAACGAGGCATATTTGCAGTACATTTCCATTAGCAAATCTTCTAGTAAACGTTATTACTGATTTTAAGTGGCATACAGACATATGCTGTGCACCAGCATTCAATCACTACACTTTCTCAGCAGTGACTTATATGACACAAATTATGTCTTCAATTTTTGACCTTTCTATCCCTTTAACTTACAGTATATTACTATACTACTATATCACTATGTAGCTAAAAATGAGGCAACTGTCTAGTGACAAGTACAGAATTGTTGGAAATGTTTTTAGTAAATATTCCCGAATGTAAACGCTGTTTTGTCAAATCGCTTATGTCTCGCCACCTCGCCCCAGTACCCTTATTCACCTGATCACAGTGTGTTAATGTATTTTATTTCTCATTATGTAACTTCTTATAGCAATGCAATCACAGTGAGGATGCTGGGAAAGATGCAAGATTATAGTTTCTGGGAAACATCCATATTATTATTATTATTATTATCGGTTATTTGTAGAGCGCCAACAGATTTTGCAGCGCTATTAACAAAGGCGGAGTACAAAAAACAGTTATAGGGATCAAATGGGTAGAGGGCCCTGCCAAGAGTTGCACTGTTGTAGTCAGCTCTTGAGAAGGTGATCAACAAACAGCTGGACTCTTAAGCTTACATGCTAGGGGGGTTCAAGGGATAGCAATGGAGGAGAGGAACTGGTATAAAGAAAGGTTAGCGTAGGTTGTATGCATCCCTGAACAGTAGAGTCTTTAGGGAGCACTTGAAGCTTTTAAAACTAGAAGAGAGTCTTGTGGAGCGAGGCAGAGAGTTCCACAAGATGGGAGCCAGTTTGGAGAAGTCCTGTAAATGGGAGTGTGATGAGTTGACAAGAGAGGAGGAGAGGAGGAGGTCGTGAGCAGAGCGAAGGGGACGGGAGGGAGAGTATCTGGAGACACGGTCTGAGATATAGGGGGGAGCAGTGCAGTTGAGGGCATTGTATGTCAGAGTGAGAATTTTGTGTTTGATCCTAGAGGCAAGAGGAAGCCAGTGAAGGGATTGGCAGAGAGGTGCAGCAGATGAAGAGCGACGTGTAAGGAAGATAAGTCTGGCAGAGGCATTCATTAAGGATTGTAAAGGAGCTAGGTGGTAGGTGAGGAGATCAGAGAGGACAGAGTTGCAGTAATCGAGGCTGGAGAGGATGAGAGAGTGGATTAAAATCTTAATTATTTCTTGTGTAAGGAAGTGTCTAATTTTAGAGATGTTTTTAAGGTGGAAGCGGCAGGCTTTAGCCAAAGACTGAATGTGAGGAGTGAAAGAAAGATTTGAGTCAAATGTGACCCCGAGACATCGGGCATGCGGGGTAGGGGTAATGATGGAGTTGTCAACAGTTATAGAGAGATTGGGGGTGGAGTGTTTAGAAGAAGGGGGGAAAATAAGGAGCTCAGTTTTGGAGAGATTTAGCTTGAGGTACTGAGAGAACATCAATTTGGAGATGTGAGAAAGACAGTGACACGGGTTAGCAAGGAAGGAGAAAGGTCTGGTGCAGAGAAGTAGATTTGGGTGTCGTCGGCATACAAATGATATTGTAAACCATGGGACTTTATTAGGGAACCTAGTGATGACGTGTAGATTGAGAAGAGAAGGGGACCGAGGACAGAGCCTTGCGGTACTCCGACAGAAAGTGGTGACGGGGCAGAGGAGGCCCTAGAGAAGGCTACAATAAAGGTACAGTTTGACAGGTAGGAAGAGAGCCACGAGAGGGCTGTGTCACATATGCCGAAGGATTGGAGGGTTTGGAGCAAGAGAGGGTGGTCAGCAGTGTCAAAGGCTGCGCACAGATCAAGGAGAATAAGCAGAGAGAAGTGGCCTTTTGATTTTGCTGTAAGTAGGTCGTTGGTAACCTTAACAATTGCTATTTCTGTGGAGTGATGGGGACGAAATCCAGATTGCAATGGGTCAAGGAGGGAGTTTATTGTAAGGAAATGGGATAGGCGTGCATAAGCTAGTTTTTTGAGAAGCTTTGATGCAAGAGGGAGGAGGGAAATAGGGCGGTATGTGGATGGGGAAATAGGATCAAGGGAAGGTTTTTTGAGGATAGGTGTGACCAGTGCATGTTTCAGCGATGAGGGAAATATACCAGTGCTGAAGGAGAGGTTGAAAGTGTGTGTGAGTATAGGGGTGAGGGTGGCAGAGAGGGAGGGGAGTAGCTGTGAGGGGATAGGGTCAAGGGGATAGGTAGTGAGGTGAGAGCGCAGTATAAGTGCCAAAACTTCTTCCTCAGTAACAGGGGAGAATGAGCTAAGTTTAAGGTTATGTGGGTTGTGGTTGATTGAGAGCATTTGAGGGGGTGAGAGAATGGAATTATGTTGAGAGCTGATTTAATTTCTGATGGAGTTGATTTTGTTATTGAAGTGGTTGGCAAAGTCTTGAGCTGACAGAGAAGTTGTATTAGGAGGAGGGGGAGGGCGGAGAAGAGTATTGAAAGTGGAGAACAAACGTTTTGGGTTTGAAGAAAGATTAGAGATAAGAGTAGAGAAGTAGTGTTGCTTATGGAAAGGGCAGAGTAGTAGGAGTTCAAAATAAATTTGTAGTGTTGAAAAATTTGTAGTGTTGAAAATCAACTGCACTCCTAGATTTTCTCCAGTGCCGCTCAGCAGTACGGGAACATCTTCGTAGGTATCGTGTCAGAGGAGTATGCCAGGGCTGAGGATGAGTGTTTGATTTCCGAGCTATGGTGAGAGGGGCGAGATTGTCAAGGACAGATGTAAGGGTGGAATTATAGTGGCAGATAGATTGGTCAGGGCATGAAAAGGAGGAGAAGGATGAGAGGAGAGGTTTGAGGGAATGAGAAAGCTGTTGTTGATCTAATGACGTAATGCTTCTGTGAAGTTTGGTGTGAGGAGCAGAAGGAGGGAGAATTGTAGAGAGGGATGATATGTGGAAGTAAGGAGATGGTGGTCAGAAAGAGGAAAGGGGGAGTTTGTGAAGTTCGAGAGGGTGCATCGATAGCTAAAGATCAGGTCAAGGGAGTGACCATCTTTGTGAGTGGGAGAATCAGTCCATTGTGACAAACCAAAAGAGGAAGTGAGTTGCAGAAGTTGTTTTGCAGAGGAGGCAGTGGGATTGTCAAGAGGGATGTTGAAGTCACCAAGAATGAGGGGAGGGGTGTCTGAGGAAAGGAAATAAGGTAGCCATGCAGCCAAGTGATCTAGAAATTGAGTTGAGGAACCAGGAGGATGGTATATGACTGTGACACGTATAGAAAGAGGAGAGAATAAGCAAATCATGTGGGTTTCAAATGAGGAAAATGTGAGGGAAGAGATGGGATGTATTTGTTGAAAGGTGCAACGAGAGGAAAGTAAAATACCTACATCACCTCCTTGTCTGTTACCAGACCTAGGAGTGTGGCTGAAGTGGAGACCCCCATGTGACAGAGCAGCAGTGGATGCTGTGTCTAGGAGAGAGAGCCAGGTTTCTGTTAGGGCCAGAAGGTTGAGGGAGTGGGAGTTAAAGAGGTCATGTATAGAAGTGAGTTTGTTGCAAACAGAGCGAGAGTTCCAAAGTGCACAAGTGAAAGGGGTAGTGGCTTTTGATGCAAGAGGAATGTGAGTAAGGTTGTCAGAGTTTTGTTTTTTGAGTCTGTGGGATGGTATACATGGATGTGCACGGCTAGGCAGTTGTTGGGGACCAGGATTAGGGGAGATGTCACCAGCAGCTAGTAGAAGCAAGAGGGAGAGTGACATAAGATGAGATACAGATTTGCAGTAGTGAGACTGCTTTTGAGACAAGGTGCATGGGGGAAAGAGAGTGTTTATGAATAGGTAGAGTTCATGAGTACAAAAGTAATGTGAGTTTAAGAGAGATGGGCTAATGAACAGTGCAGGTGGAGAGGGAGAAGGAGTAATTGAATAAAGTAGTTTGTTAGAGAGACAAAAGGCAACAAAAAGGAATAAAAAGATATTAGGCATTTTTACAAAAGAGGGAACCAGTTAAACACATAAGACACAGTATTACAGTAGCAATTGCATTTGAAAACAGTAAGGTATATCAAACATAATATTACAAAAGTACTTGCCTTGTGTCTTGCCCCTTGCCCAATCCTTGTCCAATTCTTGTATAATTCTATTGCTAGTGAATCACTTATAAAATGTTCACTTTGAAAATGTGAACATATGTTGTTATAGCAATGCACAGGCCAGACTGGTGTGAAATATATGCAGGGAGGGCAGTCAGCTGAGTCCACTAAATTTAGTTGATTGCAAATCAAAGGCAATTGGAAAGGCCAATTGGAAAGTTAGATTCTGGTCTGGTCAGGGTGAGATGTTAAGTAAACAGACAATAAAATTTGGGGGAGGTTAATACTATGGAATAAGACAGCTATACATTTTAGAATAATAGCAAGTATTGATAATGATTGAACATCACATGGCAATTAAATGAACATTAGAAATAACACATTGGATAACAGTACAACAGATGTAGGACTAAATTAACAAACTAAAATAATTTGCTCTATGTAAATATTCACGTACCAGAAGAGAGCTACAGGAGAGTAAAAAACACCAGAGAGCAGTGAATAGTTGCAGATTGACAGGGTCTCTATTCACGTACCAGAAGAGAGTTACTGGAGAGTAAAAAACACCAGAGAGCAGTGAATAGTTGCAGATTGACAGGGTCTCTATTCACATACCAGAAGAAAGTTACAGGAGAGTATAAAACACCAGAGAGCAGTGAATAGTTGCAGATTGACAGGGTCTCTATTCACGTACCAGAAGAGAGTTACAGGAGGGTAAAAAACACCAGAGAGCAGTGAATAGTTGCAGAATGACAGGGTCTCTATTCACGTACCAGAAGAGAGTTACAGGAGAGTAAAAAACACCAGAGAGCAGTGAATAGTTGCAGATTGACAGGGTCTCTATTCACGTACCAGAAGAGAGTTACAGGAGAGTAAAAAACACCAGAGAGCAGTGAATAGTTTGCAGATTGACAGGGTCTCTATTCACATACCAGAAGAGAGTTACAGGAGAGTAAAAGACACCAGAGAGCAGTGAGTAGTTGCAGAATGACAGGGTCTCTATTCACGTACCAGAAGAGAGTTACAAGAGAGTAAAAAACACCAGAGAGCAGTGAATAGTTGCAGATTGACAGGGTCTCTATTCACGTACCAGAAGAGAGTTACAGGAGAGTAAAATAACACCAGAGAGCAGTGAATAGTTGCAGAATGACAGGGTCTCTATTCACGTACCAGAAGAGAGTTACAGGAGAGTAAAAAACACCAGAGAGCAGTGAATAGTTGCAGAATGACAGGGTCTCTATTCACGTACCAGAAGAGAGTTACTGGAGAGTAAAAAACACCAGAAAGCAGTGAATAGTTGCAGATTGACAGGGTCTCTATTCACGTACCAGAAGAGAGTTACTGGAGAGTAAAAAACACCAGAGAGCAGTGAATAGTTGCAGATTGACAGGGTCTCTATTCACGTACCAGAAGAGAGTTACAGGAGAGTAAAAAACACCAGAGAGCAGTGAATAGTTGCAGATTGACAGGGTCTCTATTCACGTACCTGAAAGCAGAGGAGAAAGAATAGGGTTAGCTTGATGCAGTGTGCAATTCTTTAGCAGATGTCAATAGGCAGCATGTTGTCTTAATAAGCAGCACTGTGCTGAGTAGAGAGTGCAGTTCTTGTATAATTCTATTGCTAGTGAATAACTTATAAAATGTTCACTTTGAAAATGTGTTGTTATAGCAATGCACAGGCCAGACTGGTGTGAAATATATGCAGGGAGGGCAGTCAGCTGAGTCCACTAAATTTAGTTGATTGATAATCATATATACGATTATTAGTATTTTAGCATATATATGATTATTAGTATTTTGTAGCAAGCAATACTTTTTCACACTGTGGTGAAATTAAAGGGATAGTAAACCCCAAAATGTTCTTTTATGATTCAGATAGAACATACAATTTTAAACAACTTTCCAATTTAATTCTATTATCAAATTTTCTTCATTCTCTTGTTATCCATTGCTGAAGGGACAGCATTGCACTACTGACAGGAAGCTGAAAATATCTATTTAGCCAATCACAAGAGACAATTGGCACCAATTAGCAGCAGTTCCCATTAGTGTATGATATGTGCATATTCATTGTTTAACAAGGGATACTAAGTGAACAAAGCACCTTTGAAAATAGAAGTGAATTTAAAAGTGTCTTAAAATGACCTGCCCTATCTGAATCATGCGTTTAATTTTGACTTTTCTATCCCTTTAATGACATTCTGAAGATTATTAAACAAATTTAAGACCATAAAGCCCAAATATCTCAGGTAATATAGTTTTTGTGGAGAAAATTGAAAGAGCCATGGAAACTTTCAAGATTTATGCTCTTCAACAAAAAATACAAAGGGATTGAAGTAAATTTGATAACAGAAGTAAATTAGAAGTAAAAAAGTAAACCCCAAGAGTTAACGGGACATGATACTCAAATATTGGAGCAATTGAAAGTGACATTGCATAACTGACTAGAAAATATCACCTGAACATCTCTATGTTAAAAAGAAAGATATTTTACCCAACATTTCTTAAGTAGCCAATCAGGAAGCCAGTCCTGGGACTTGCAAGGGAGTGTGCATCTGGTATGTGCAACACAGTCATGTTATTTCCCTCCTCAGTTTAAGGACGTTTACTATGAAACTTTGCGAGATTTCTATGAAATCTCATGAGATCACAGTAAAACCAAGTGTAACCTCAGCATTGATAAAGCTGATTGTTTTTTTCCCCCCCAACATGCACCTGACAGCAGCTAAAGGATAACTGTGAGCTGAAGAAATTGTGACATAGAAATGTTCATGTGATATTTTCTAGTGAGTGATGTATGATGCATTACTTGCAAGTGATTTAGCATATGGGCATTATATCCCGTTAAGTAACACATTGCAATATAGCTTCATACAAACAAATACTTTAAAAGCTTCTAAAACTGTCTTTTTGTAAGCAAAATCTGCATAGTTTTGCTAGCCAGGGACTTAAAATTAATTATTTTCCTTGTTGCATTCAAAAGAGGGCCTTTTAAGATATTACAGATTTTGGGCTGGATTACAAGTGGAGCGCACACATTTTAGCACTATTGTGGGTTAACATTGCTCGAGTTAAATCAGTAGGGAAGGGGTGTGGCATGCTAACATCTGGATGTCAGTAAAGGGGCATTAAATCCTACATAATAGACTTCTATGAGGGCACACTGAAAAACTCATGTTGGCTATTGCTCAAGCGCTAAACCGACACTCAATTAGTGAGTAAAATAAATAATGAAAGCCCATTACAAAGTTTTACTATGCATAATTAAGCATTTTATGGAGAATTACATTTTGCGTTTAATGAAGCTTTACATTATCAGGCAGTGAGTTTCTCCTTGTAATTCTCATTGATAAATCTTTTCCCAAAGTATGACTTATAGCAGCATTTAGTGATATATTCCCAATTGAGCTTACATTACAATAGTGACTCATTCCATTCCAATATAGCAACATACCCATTAGCAGTTACCCTTTTTTCCTTACCTCGGTCCCCTTTCCAATACACTACACCTTTTCAAGCGAGAACTTAAAATTCTGCCCAGGTGCAAATTTCAAATAACATTTAACAAGAAAAATGAATATTCTTAGACTCAGGTTAGGTGAACACACTATAGACTGCACGAATAATGGTTTTCTCTGGCTTCTTGGGGGGTTTAAATGGAGATTTCTAAACACCTTCAAGGAAGATATATAGGGGGGTAGTTATCAAGCCGTCTACTTTTCTGCCTTCGCCGGCCCAATACGCCCGCCTAAGCTCGCCTACCTTCACTGCCGCGGACCTTGAATACGTTCGCCTATGTTATCAAATAAAGCTGTCAAAAAGCTGCGGGGCGATGAGCAGCGGACTGTGAGAGTTATCACTCATCCGATCTCGCTGCTCTTCGGCTTTTTCCCAGCTTTATTGCTAGCCTGTCACTAAGCACTCACACTAAACTACACTGTTCTATCCCTATACCGGCGCCCCCGGAGCCTCCCGCAACTCAATAAATTTACTAACCCCTAAACCGCCGCTCCTAGACCCTGCCGCAACTCTTATAAATGTATTAACCCCTAAACCGCCGCTCCCGGACACGGCTGCCACCTACAGTATACCTAGTAACCCCTATCCTGCCCCCCCTATACCGTCGCCCTCTATAATAAAATTATTAACCCCTATCCTGCTGATCCCGCACCTCGCCGCAACTAAATAAATAGTTTAACCCCTAAACTGCCGCTCCCTGAACCCGCCGCAACCTATATTAAACCTATTAACCCCTATCCTGCCCGCCCTACACCGTCGTCACCTATAATAAATTTATTAACCCCTATCCTGCCCCCCACTACACCGCCACCACTGTAATAAAATTATTAACCCCTAAACCTATGTCTAACCCTAACGCCCCCCTAACTTAAATATTAATTAAATAAATCTAAATAATATTTCTATTATTAACTAAATTAATCCTATTTAAAACTAAATACTTACCTTTAAAATAAACCCTAATATAGCTACAATATAAATAATAATTATATTGTAGCTATCTTAGGATTTATTTTTATTTTACAGGCAACTTTCAATTTATTTTAACTAGGTACAATAGCCATTAAATAGTTATTAACTATTTAATAGCTACCTAGTTAAAATAAACTGAAATTTACCTGTAAAATAAATCCTAACCTAAGTTATAATTACACCTAACACTACACTATACTTTAAATAAATTATTCCTATTTAAAACTAAAATAAACCCTAATATAGCTACAATATAAATAATAATTATATTGTAGCTATCTTAGGATTTATATTTATTTTGCAGGTAACTTTGTATTTATTTTAGCTAGTTAGAATAGTTATTAAATAGTTATTAACTATTTAATAACTACCTAGCTAAAAGAAATACAAAATTACCTGTAAAATAAATCCTAACCTAAGTTACAATTAAACCTAATACTACACTATCATTAAATTAATTAAATAAACTACCTACAAATAACTACAATTAAATACAATTACATAAACTAACTAAAGTACAAAAAATAAAAAAAGCTAAGTTACAAAAAATAAAAAAATAAGTTACAAACATTTTAAAAATATTACAACAATTTTAAGCTACTTACACCTAATCTAAGCCCCCTAATAAAATAACAAACCCCCCCAAAATAAAAAGATGCCCTACCCTATTCTAAATTAAATAAAGTTCAAAGCTCTTTTACCTTACCAGCCCTTAAAAGGGCCATTTGTGGGGGCATGCCCCAAAAAGTTCAGCTCTTTTGCCTGTAAAAGAAAAATACAACCCCCCCCAACATTAAAACCCACCACCCACATACCCCTAATCTAACCCAAACCCCCTTACAAAAACCTAACACTAACCCCCTGAAGATCATCCTACCTTGAGTCGTCTTCACTCAGCCGAGCAGCGATGGAACCGAAGTGGACATCCGGAGCGGAAGAAGTTAATCCTCCAAGCGGCGCTGAAGAAATCTTCCATCCGATGAAGTCATCATCCAGGCGGCGCTGAAGAAGTCTTCCATCCGGGCGATGTCATCTTCCAAGAGGCGCTGAAGAGGTCTTCTATCCGGGCGATGTCATCTTCCAAGCCGGGTCTTGAATCTTCCTCCCGCCGACGCGGAACATCCTTCTTCACCGACGGACTACGACAAATGAAGGCTCCTTTAAGGGACGTCATCCAAGATGGCGTCCCCTCAATTCCGATTGGCTGATAGGATTCTATCAGCCAATCGGAATTAAGGTAGGAAAAATCTGATTGGCTGATGGAATCAGCCCATCAGATTGAGCTTGCATTCTATTGGCTGTTCCGATCAGCCAATAGAATGTGAGCTCAATCTGATTGGCTGATTGGATCAGCCAATCGGATTGAACTTGAATCTGATTGGCTGATTCCATCAGCCAATCAGATTTTTCCTACCTTAATTCCGATTGGCTGATAGAATCCTATCAGCCAATCGGAATTGAGGGGACGCCATCTTGGATGACGTCCCTTAAAGGAGCCTTCATTCGTCGTAGTCCGTCGGTGAAGAAGGTTGTTCCGCGTCGGCGGGAGGAAGATTCAAGACCCGGCTTGGAAGATGACATCGCCCGGATCGAAGACTTCTTCAGCGCCGCCTGGATGATGACTTCATCGGATGGAAGATTTCTTCAGCGCCGTTTGGAGGATTAACTTCTTCCGCTCCGGATGTCCACTTCGGTTCCATCGCTGCTCTGCTGAGTGAAGACGACTCAAGGTAGGATGATCTTCAGGGGATTAGTGTTAGGTTTTTGTAAGGGGGGTTTGGGTTAGATTAGGGGTATGTGGGTGGTGGGTTTTAATGTTGGGGGGGGGGTAGTATTTTTCTTTTACAGGCAAAAGAGCTGAACTTTTTGGGGCATGCCCCCACAAATGGCCCTTTTAAGGGCTGGTAAGGTAAAAGAGCTTTGAACTTTATTTAATTTAGAATAGGGTAGGGCATTTTTTTATTTTTGGGGGGTTTGTTATTTTATTAGGGGGCTTAGATTAGGTGTAAGTAGCATAAAATTGTTGTAATATTTTTAAAATGTTTGTAACTTATTTTTTTATTTTTTGTAACTTAGCTTTTTTTATTTTTTGTACTTTAGTTAGTTTATGTAATTGTATTTAATTGTAGTTATTTGTAGGTAGTTTATTTAATTAATTTAATGATAGTGTAGTATTAGGTTTAATTGTAACTTAGGTTAGGATTTATTTTACAGGTAATTTTGTATTTCTTTTAGCTAGGTAGTTATTAAATAGTTAATAACTATTTAATAACTATTCTAACTAGCTAAAATAAATACAAAGTTACCTGTAAAATAAATATAAATCCTAAGATAGCTACAATACAATTATTATTTATATTGTAGCTATATTAGAGTTTATTTTAAAGGTAAGTATTTAGTTTTAAATAGGATTAATTTAGTTAATAATAGAAATATTATTTAGATTTATTTAATTAATATTTAAGTTAGGGGGGCGTTAGGGTTAGTGTTAGACTTAGGTTTAGGGGTTAATAATTTTATTACAGTGGCGGCGGCGTAGTGGGGGGCAGGATAGGGGTTAATAAATTTATTATAGGTGGCGACGGTGTAGGGGGGGGGCAGATTAGGGGTTAATAAGTTTAATATAGGTTGCGGCGGGTTCAGGGAGCGGCGGTTTAGGGGTTAATACATTTATTATAGTTGCGGTGGGCTCCGGGAGCGGCGGTTTAGGGGTTAATATGTATAGAGTAGCTTGCGGTGGGCTCCGGGAGCGGCGGTTTAGGGGTTAATACATATATTATAGTTGCAGTGGGCTCCGGGAGCGGTGGTTTAGGGGTTAATATGTATAGAGTAGCTTGCGGTGGGCTCCAGGAGCGGCGGTTTAGGGGGTAATAACTTTATTTAGTTGCGGCGGTGTAGGGGGGACAGATTAGTGGTGTTTAGACTCGGGGTACATGTTAGGGTGTTAGGTGTAGGTGGGATGTCTGTCAGCAGCGAACTTGTACTTTCGCTATGGTCAGACTTCCATTGATTCCTATGGGATCCGCCGCCTCCAGGGGTGGCGGTTTGAAAACCAGGTACGCTGGGCCGTAAAAGTGCCGAGCGTACCTGCTAGTCATTTGATAACTAGCAAAAGTAGTGAGATTGTGCCGCACTTGTGTGCGGAACATCTGGAGTGACGTAAGAATCGATCTGTGTCGGACTGAGTCCGGCGGATCGAAGTTTACGTCACAAAATTCTACTTTTGCCGGTCTCGAGCCTTTGATAACTAAGGCGAATCAACCTCGCCACAAATACGCTGCGGAATTCCAGCGTATTTGAGGTTGACGGCTTGAGTGACGTAAGAATCGATCTGTGTCGGACTGAGTCCGGCGGATCGAAGTTTACGTCACAAAATTCTACTTTTGCCAGTCTCGAGCCTTTGATAACTAATGCGAATCAGCCTCGCCACAAATACGCTGCGGAATTCCAGCGTATTTGAGGTTGACGGCTTGATAACTACCCCCCATAGTATATAAAGTCACTCAAAATGGGTAATTTAATAGGTTTCTGTTGCTTAATACTGAATAGTGTAGAATATAAAAGTCCTTCCCATAGCTTAATGCATTTCATTTTTATTAATAATAGCTCTTGTATACCCACACATAACCTAACTTCCCTCTATAACCCCCTCCCCCCCAAAAAAATCCCTTTAAATATGTTGGTACAAAAGCTGTACCCATTGCTACTATTAAAGATGATTATGTGCTCTTCTGTTGCCTTTGTTAAAGGGACAGTGAACCTTAAAAATAATGTTATATAATTCTGCACATAGTGCAGAATTATATAACATTATATTAGCCAAATATTATTTAAACGTAATTTCCCCTATTCATTTTTAAAAGAAAGCGCTGTTTCACAGACCCACTCTCTGCTCTCTGCTGAGCAGGTCTGTTATATTTCCTCAGCGCATCGGGCCAGCTGTATAGTCACAGCCTGGCCCGACTGCGCCATAAGACTAAGTGCAGCTCGCTCCTGTGCTAACACGACTCGTGCAAAGTGCAGAAGTTAGTATATCACGATACCATTAACATACTCTCCCATTGACTTCAATGGAGAGAGAAAAGTGGAAAAAACCTAACACCCATACTCACGCGCTTACCCAATTAGCCATAAGCCCCCTACTTTAATAACCCATAAACCGCCACATCACAAAGTCCCCTCTACACTAGTAACCCCTAAACTGCCATACCCCCACTGCAAAGTAACCCACATTTAAACCCCCTAAGTTACTCCAAAATAGACTTACCTTTACAAAAAAAACTAAATACCTTAATAATAAAAAAAACTTTCCTGAAACAGTAAAAAAAAAAAAAAAAAAATCTAACCTTACCTTTTAAAAAACAAACAAAAAACTAACATTATTTAAAAAATAAAAAGCTACCATTACTTAATGGGACACTGAACCCAATTTTTTTTTTCATGATTCAGATAGAGCATGCAATTGTATGCAACTTTCTAATTTACTATTATCAATGTTTCTTCATTCTCTTGGTATCTTTATATGAAAAGCAAGTATGCAAATTTAGATGCTGGGTCATTTTTGGTAAACAACCTGGGTTGTTTTTGCTAATTGGTGTATAAATTCACCCACAAATAAACAAGTGCTGTCCAGGGTCTGAACCAAAAATTTACTGGCTCCTTAGCTCCTTAGCTTAGATGCTTTCATTTTTAAATAAAGATAGCAAGAGAACGAAGGAAAATTGATAATAGGAGTAAATTAGAAAGTTGCTTAAAATTGCATGCTCTATCTGAATCACGAAAGAAACAATTTGGGTTCAGTATCCCTTTAACCCCTTAAGGACCGGGCATTTCAGACAAAAACTTCCCCAAAAGACCAGAGCATTTTTAGCATTTTTGTCATCACTACAGTTAAACAGAAATAGAGCCATTTTTTATATTTACCTATCAAAACTATATATTTTTTTTAGTAGACAACCCAAAGTATTGATGTAGGCCCATTTTGGTATATTTCATTTCCCCTGCCAAATGCGATCAAATAAAAAAAAAAAGTTAACTTTTTCACAATTTTAGGTTTCTCACTGATTTACTGATTTTAGATTTCTCAATTATTTACAAACAGCTTGTGCAATCATGGCGCAAATGGTTGTAAATGCTTCTCTGGGATCCCCTTTGTTCAGAAATTGCAGACGTATATGGCTTTGGCATTGCTTTTTGGTAATTAGAAGGCCGCTAAATGCTGCTGTGCACCACACTTGTATTATGACCAGCGGTGAAGGGGTTAATTAGGTAGCTTGTAGGGTTAAAATAAAAGGCTGCTTTATATATATATATATATATATATATATATATATATATATATATATATATATGTATATGTATGTATATGTGTGTGTTTTTAAATATATTTTTGCAGTGTAGGATCTCCCTTTACCCCCCAACCTCCCTGATCCCCCCCCCCAAACAGCTTTTTAACCCTCCCCCTCTACCTATTTGACGTCATTTGCTGAAAATTAGGCAGATTTTTGTAAAAAAAAAAAAAAATACCCCATTTTTTCTGTAGTGTAGCTGCCCAACCTCATTACCCTACCCCCTCCCCCTCACAGATCACTTTCCCTCAATGGATCCCACATATGATCCTCCTTATTGCCCTTCCTCCCTCCTCCCCTCCTTCCACCTCACTTCCCGGCTCTTATTTTTTTTTTCCCCTGCTGCGTAGCAGTCCCACCCTCCTCCTGCCTCTTCCTGTCCTTTTCTATAATGGTCCACCCACCCGCCTCCCTCTTTATGCTCCCACCCACCAATGATCGGCATCACCGCTATCCGATGCAGCGAGGGCCACAGAGTTGCCCTCTCTGCATTGGTAACTCTGCAAATCTGCCACTTGTGGGGCATGCAGAAATAGCAAAAATAGTGAGATTGCGGCAGAGCGAAGCCCAGGACTGCAGCCCAGGAAAGAAGCCCAGAACTTAAGGGCATAACAACCAGCGTCGCACAGGGTACGACGCTGGTCGTTAAGAGGTTAAAAAACAAACCAAAAAAACTTACATAATAAAAAAAATACTATTGTTACAAAAAATAAGAAATTTCCAAAAACAGTTATGCCTATTCTAAGACCCCACTAAAAAAAACCACTCCAAAATAAAACAAACCTATTTTAACACCCTACTATTTAAACCCCACTAAAAACATCTACTATTAACCTTTAACCGCCCAAACAAGTCTATCTAAACAAAAATAATCTAAACAGTGCCCCCAAAAAAGGGCATGTGGCTGGGCATTTAGCTCTTTTGCTGCCCAGAAAAATAAAATAAAAACACTAATCTAAATAAAGGAGCCAGCAAAGGAGCTAAATGCCCTTTTTAAGAGCAATGCCCAGCCAAATGCCCTTTTCGGGGCACTTTTGAGTATTTTTTGGGGGGTAATTGTAGAGGTTGTGCCAAACAAAAGGCCCTTTTAAGGCTATATTTGTAGTTTAGTGTTAGAATTGTTTTTTTGTTTTTTTTGGGGGGTGGTTAGAATAGGCATAACTTTTTTATTTTTGTAATGGTAGGTTTTATTTTTTATTTTTTATTTTTTATTTTTTTTAATAAGTAATGGCTGTTTTTTTATTTTGTATAGGTAAGGTTAGTTGTTTTTTTACTTTTTCATGTATTTTTTTTGGGATAACTTAGAAGGTCTAGGCTTGTGGTTTAGATGCTTGTGGGTTACTTTGTGGTGGGGTGTGTGGTGGCTTAGGGGTTAAATGTGTAAAGGTTACTTTGATGTGGAGTTGTAGTTGTTTAGGAGTTAATAGTGTAGAGTGGTAGTTTGTGATTTGGTTAAGTTGCGGTTTAGATGTTAATAGTGTAGTTTAGTGCAACGGTTTCCTCGCTTAAAAAGTTTGGGTGGTAAGTGTGATTGCATTTGACTGATCAAATTTACTTTCAACGTGTAATACGAGCGCACGTTACCACTCAACGCTGCTCATAGAAAATATGGAGAGTGTAAATTATTGCGGGTTTGTGCAAACAAAATTGCAGTAATTTTAACAGCGCACCCCTTGTAATATGGATCTGAGCATAAAGAACACTGTGATCTCATGATTGCGTTTATGCTCCTCACACTAATGAGAGCGCTCCGCTCGTAATCTAGTCCTAAAAAAGGTAGCCAAAGGGTTAATACATTTTGCCTAAGTTTATTATAGAAAATGTCCTTTTTCAAAAATCAATACTGGCAATGTCAGTCTTTGCCTAAATATTTGAATCCATTTTTGCTTTAACAGAAATAAAATTGTAACAGATTTATAACCTGTTATTTCAGCTTCCATCACAGTTTTGCATTTGCCTCCTGATAAAATGTAATATTATGTTGATGTTATACAGTGACATTACAGTAGGATAGAAAAAAGACAAAATACATTTCATTGCCCTTTTGTAAAAATGAATATATTCATTAATATGGAGAGCAATAATGTGTCCTCAATAGTTAACCCTTTAGTTGCCATACAGAGTCGTAGCATATTACAGTGCAATTAACTGTGACCCTTTTTGATAGCCAATGGAATCAAAGGTGACATAAAAAAATAAACTATTTTATTATGCATAAAAGTACATTAGTAAAAGACAGTCATTTTTTTCACCTATAAAAAAAATATATATTACGTTAAAGCTGTTTAAATCGATTAGGAAATGTTAATGGTTTAATATCTCTGTAAAGGGACATTACACTGCAGGAAACAACTTCAACAGAAAATGTACTATTCCTTCTGTAGCTGCAGCTATCCTCAGAAGCGTTCTCATATTTTAACCCTTTGCATGTGCTGGTTGGTGAAGCTCTGCATTTTGATACGTCTTGGCCAGAAGTGGTTATGTAGCATAAATGTAAAGCTCCCACTCTGTATCTTGTGCGCTTGCCCAAAATGCACAAAACCTCTGGGAACGTCACTGATTTGTGAATGTCCAACTCTTCTGTCACAGAGTGCAAGAAAAGCCAAGCTACAAAATGGCAGCTCCCAGTATGAGGAACTTTCACTAGTAAATGATTATAATAAGAGAATAAATAGAGATATTAGCACAGGGGGGACATACATTAGCATGGTGGCTACCGCAGCAGTTAAACATCCCTTTAAATAAATGTATTGGGGCCAATTTATTAAGGGCCAAATAGCCCTGAATGCCCCTGTTTCCGTGCAAGCCTTCAGGCTCACCGGACACAGGAGTTAAGAAGCAGCGGTCTTAATACCGCTGCTCCTTAACTCGTACGCCACCTCTGAGGCGGCGTACAGCAATCAGCCCGATCACATACGATCGGGTTGATTGACAGCCTCTACTAGGGGGCGGCATTACACAAGCAGTTCACCAGAACTACTAGTGCAATGATAAATGCCAACAGCGTATGCTGTCGGCATTTATCGATGTGCGGCGGATGTGATTGCTACAGCGGATCATGTCCTTCCACACAATGGTAAATCTACCCCATTGAATGGGAAATGGCTACAAACTCCTGCAGGGAGTAAGCACAAGGCTGAGCAGAATGTTGTCTATCAGATTAGGAATCAGGCGTGTTGCTTCTCCCTAGAACGAGCTGACATTCCTTGTTCTATAGCTATTTTCCGCTACTTTGCACTGCTGGGAAAGCCTTTATGTGAATCTCCCCGAGGGGGTTTGTGCAAGACTAAAAAACATGAGGTTACAGGTTATCATAAATGGGAATTTTTAGACATAAAAAAGAGGCGCATCTATATTGTCAGATCACCTGGCATCTATCACATTGCCCTCAGCTTGAACCCATAAGCTGGGTCATAAGAGACATAAAGTATCATCACAATATATATAACAAAGATAAAATATGGTTTAATGGATATTATCACATTTGTATTGCTGTGTTTAAAGGAATACAGATGGAGGGGATCAGTAATGCACTAAAAGGCTATAATGTAACATGTAAAAGGTCACAGAAAAAGCCAAATTATTACAGTATATTTTATTTTTCTTTATTATCTTATGACAATAGAAAGTCTGTTATTTCATGCAAGAGTGGAGATCCAAGTTTTCTTATCATTTAGCAAACTTACAATATCACCTGTTACTGCTTCATAGCGCAAGCGCACAACAGCAATGCAATGTATACAAATACTTTCAAGTTTCTTCCTATCTATAGTACATAAACCTCTAGCACTACAGCATTTTGCAACAATATACAAATAAATGATATAAAATAATAACTGCCTCATTTCTTCGTGACAAATATTTCTGCATGAAAAACTAAGTTCAACGTGTTACAAATTATATGGATGATATTTATTTTTGCACTAATTATCCTTAAAGTAGGTTGTTCATTGGCAAATAAGAGAACTTCCCACAGTCCTTTTGATAGATGAGAAAATAAAAAAGAAATTGAAGTGGAAAATATACTGACATAATTCAGACTCGGCATACAATTAAAAACAAAAAAAAGTTACATTTTAAAATGCAGTAATTTATATGGAATGGAATACGTACACAAATAAATAAATACATGAGTAAATACAGTAAATACACAAATAATAAATTAATACACAGATAAATAAATACACAAATAAATACACAAATACATTAATTAATAAATATACAAATGAATACTCAAATAAATAAATGAATACACAAATAAATTAATAACTACACAAATGAATAAATGAATACACAAATAAATTAATAACTACACAAATGAATAAATGAATACACAAATAAATTAATAACTACACAAATGAATAAATACATGAATACACATAAATAAACTTAATATTACACAAATAAATGAATATACAAATAAATAAATTAATTAATATACAAATAAATAAATACATAAACACAAATAAATACATAAAAAATACACAAATAAAAAATCCCATAATAACCCAATAAATTAAGATTTCAAGTTTTAAACACATACAGGATGATCACAATGTTGTGCGTCTTTTTGACAGATAACTATTTCTAAACCTTGGCTGACCTTGTCAATGTGTGTGTTCAGTAATCACATTAATAAAATGCTTCTGCTGTTAATACCCGTGAAGCTCAATATTGTTACACAAAATAGTTATCTGCTTCTTTAACCCCTTCACGACATTCCATGCCATTTTAACAGCGCTGGGCTTTAACACCGGAGGATGGCATGGAACGTCCTGTCTCATATGGCATCCAGAATAGGAAATGACAGGGACTCTTCATACTTTAGGAGTTAAACGTTACTAATTTATTTCACAATTGCAGTGTAAAACAGTACATCACCATAATAGCAGCATACATCCGACACGTTTCCTGTCCATTACGGCACTTCATCATATGACATCCTACAGCCTCCCCCTTTGACGCATGCAAGAAGACTGTGGGGGGGGGCATGCCTCATATCATAGACTGTCCCCCATTATCCGATCCCGGCCATGTGATTGAATTGACGATCACGTGATTTCATGTTTACTGAAAGTCTTTACATATGAACTTTTTTCCGATTTAAGCACTTGCACCATGGCCTGAAGGGGTTAATCTCACAATTTTGCAATAGAAAAACAAAATTTGGATGATTAATTACAAACAAAAAGGAAATATGATTTTTTTAGTGATTACGTCACGGGTTGAAGGGCCTATTGATTGATCCCTTTGAATAGTGTGTAGTAATGCTAATTGGTGATGTGCAATTAACCTGTTGTGCCCCAAACTATGGAGATATATGTGTGTATGTCTTTCTAAAGAGTGGGACAGAGGCATTGTCAGTATAGTTGTGATGTGTTTGTTGAGTTTTGCAGAATTCATTAGTACAAAAGTGCTGATTATTACATTTTTAACGTTCATTTCATCCATTATGACGGGAGGGTGGGTGATTTCAGTATGTTTTGCCCATACACAAAACCAATGTTACATTACAAAATGTGCTGGAAATAAGCAATACAAATGGCAGATTTTGATTGCGTTTATGCTGAAGATGGCTCCTCAGCAGCTGGTAACATACTGATAATTATCAAATGATAGATTGTGATTAAACCCATAGTTAGCAGTGCTCATCTATGCATTAATAAAATTATTTAACAAATTAGTCTTTAATTATGATTTTATTATTTCCCTTTAAGGCTTTACTTTAATGATAGATAGATAGATAGATAGATAGATAGATAGATAGATAGATAGATAGATAGATAGATAATACAAAGATAGATAAATAGATGATAGATAGATAAATAGACAGATAAAGAGATAGATAGAAGATACAAAGATAGATAGATAGATTATAGACAGATAAAGAGATAGATAGATAGATTGATAGATGATAGATAGAGATAATATAGATAAATAGATGATAGATAGATAGATAGATAGATAGATAGATAGATATATAGAAAGACATAGATTATAAATGAATAGATTAATAATTGATAGATAGTTAGATGTCACTGTCCATGGTGCTAGCTACTCCCAGCCAATTGATTTGGGATGTCAGCATGTAGAGATAAATGTGGAACCCCAGAGAGCCATCCAGACCTGCAGCAGCTTTGTAATATCTACAGTAAATAGATAATAGGATTGCAGAGGAATGCAGACATTTCTTTATGGTACAACAAATACTGTATCCTGTGCACTGCATAGTTAATATGGATGTAACATCTGTAAAATGGTATTATTTGTACAAAGTAAAATCTTTAGGTTTTGCACAGTATGCATGCCCTTCATGTGACCCCTAAGGTTAATGGGTGAATTTCCATGGCATTTTGGGATACCAGCTTCTAGATACAGTGCCCTGATTCTGCACACTGGGGTGGTATTGCCCCTGGGCAAAGCATTTATTCTTTCTGACTCCAAGAGCAGCTCTGGGAAGCTTTGGAGCTTTAGAGGGTCATAAAGCTCAGTCACGAGTCATAAAGCCCTCCGCAGGCTGACGCCCTGCAGTCTATTTTAGCTGCCCAGGAGTTTTCATTTTGCGGCTTTTTATGTGACCTCGTAAAAACGCCGTCAGCTCCACGTACTGATTGGCTCCGTGGGACGGCTGCAGTTAGAGTTACAGCCTCTGACAAATTGTTCCGGTCTGGAGTCGATAGTAATTCGGCATGCGGCTTCTTTTGCAGATCCCCCCTCCTCTTTCTCTCTCTCCATTTCCTCTTTTCCCTTAATCCTTGTTTTTGTCTTTTATCTGTCTCACCTTTCTCAACTTCTGCCTGTCCAGCAATGTGTTATGGGTCATTATTTTTCTTCTTTAGCATTTACCTGTACTCAGCTTTCTTAGTTTCTTCGTCATCAATCATTTTATTTCTCTCTCTCTGCTTTGGGTGTTTATTTCAGTATTATTCTGTGGGGTTTTTTTTCTGCATCTTTCACTCTATCTCCTTCTCTCTCCTTTGTTATTTTTCACCCTTATTTTGTCTGTTTTATTCCCCCCCCCCCTCTCTTCTTTCTCTTTTACTGACTTTTTTTGTCTGCTTCACTATTTCCTTTCAGTTTATTTTATTATCTTTTCTCTGTTTCATAAATGCTATTCCCTTTAGTCGCTCTCTTTTTTTGTCTCATTTTCACTTCCTACATTTTTTTCTCAATCACTTATTTTTACCCTGATTCCTTCTATCATTATATTTATAATATTTATTATCTATCCTCTTTCCCTATCTCACTATATTATTTGCTCTCTCATTTCTCTGTCCTTCAATGTCTTTGTGGTCCCTTTTTTACTCTTTCAGCTTTGTATTCTTTAATGACTCTCTCCCTTCTCTCTCCATTACTCTCTTATTTCTTGCTTCATAAGTCCCTTTTTGTCCACATAACTCACCTCTGTTTCCATAATTGTATCCTGTCTGTTTAACTTCCTACTGTCTTCATAACTCTCACCTCTGTTTCCTTAACTGTCTCTATTCTGTCTCTATAAATTAATTTTCTGTCTCTATAACTTAATTCTCTGTCTCCATAACTCTCTTCCCCTGTGTCTATAACTGTCTCTCTTCTGTCTCTATAACTTCATTCTCTGTCTCCATAACTTCCTTCTGTCTCCATAACTCTCTTCCCCTCTGTCTATAACTGTCTCTCTTCTGTCTCTATAACTTAATTCTCTGTCTCCATAACTTCCTTCTGTCTCCATAACTCTCTTCCCTGTGTCTATAGCTGTCTCTCTTCTGTCTCTATAAATTAATTTTCTGTCTCCATAACTTCCTTCTGTCTCCATAACTCTCTTCCCTGTGTCTATAACTGTCTCTCTTCTGTCTCTATAACTTAATTTTCTGTCTCCATAACTTCCTTCTGTCTCCATAACTCTCTTCCCCTGTGTCTATAACTGTCTCTCTTCTGTCTCTTTAGCTTCCTTATGTCTCAATAACTCTTTTACCTCTGTTTCCTTAACTGTCTATCTTCTATCTCTATAACTCCATTCTGCCTCTATAACTCTCTTCCTCCATTTCTATAACTGTCTCTCTTATGTCTCTATAACTTCCTCCTGTCTCAATAACTCTCTTCCTCTGTCTTTATAATGGTCTCTCTTCTGTCTCTATAACTTCATTCTGCCTCCAAAACTCTCTTCCTCTTTCTTTTTAACGGTCTCTCTTCTGTCTCTATAACTTCCTTCTGTACCCATAACTCTCATCTCTGTTTCCCTAACTGTCTCCCTTCTGTCTCTATAACTTCCTTCTGTCTCAATAACTCTCTCCCTTTGTCTTTATAATTGCCTTTTTTCTGTCTCTATGATACCCTTCTGTCTCCATAACTCTCTCCCTTTGTCTCTATAACTGTCTCTCTTCTGTTTCCATAATCTTCTAATTTCTGTCTCTGTCTCCAGCACTTTCATTTACTCACTTGTCTCTCTTCTTTTCACCTTGATTCCTTCTCTCTATCAATTTATTTATATATCTGTTCCTATCCTTTCCCTCAACCCTCTGCCATTCCTACCTATTGCCCTGTATCCCTCATGTACTCATTCCTCTCTGCCACTTGCATTCAACTCTCTCAATTACAGCTCTTCCAGGTTCTCAAACTAAAAGGGTGGAGAAGGTGAGAGAGGGCAATAAAGATAAGTGCAGCCGGGCTGCTGTGTGTCTGGCCTCAGATCACTGGCCAGTGAACAGAAGAGAGGAAACATGAAAATTAACTATGTCACTGGCAGCCATTATGCAGCTAAACAGTACGATTGATCTATTGGTGCATTAGTGGACATTACAGCTTTGTTCTGTCTCCGAGACCTGTGCTCTAAAGAGCTTTTAACAATCATTACTATTCTATCAATGGCACATCTATTTATTAAAGAGACAGTATAACTAATAAACCAACACATATTAACACTAAAATTGTTAGTGAAGCTCCTAGCATATGTTGCAGTATCCTTAACACTTTTATTTACTTACATTTATGTTTTTATTTTTTATTACAATTGCCCAACAAACACTAAAGGCTCAGTTTCAAAGAAAAATATGGAAAATTGAAATCATGTATTGCTCAGAATAAAAGCTTGTCCCCTATCCTTGTTTAAACCCTTGGTTTCCAGATAGGTTGAAGGATTTTAATACTGCACTAAAGATAAAATGTTTGTAATAATAAATATGTAAAATGTCCCTTTAAGAAGGTTTGATCCTCTGTACAGTCGTATTCAGAACATGGCAGTCATATAGGAGCAAGGAGCCCCTATGTTTATTAAAGGGATACTAACCCCTCATATTTTCTTTCATGATTCAGATAGAGCATGCAATTTTAAGCAACTTTCTAATTTACTCCTATTATCATTTTTTTTGTTCTCATGTTATCTTGATTTGAAAAAGCAGTAATGGCAGGTTAGAAGCCGGCCCGTTTTTTAGTTCAGCACCTTGGTAGAGCTGCCGATTGGTTTGCTACATTTAGCCACAAATCAGCAAGTGCTACCCATGTGCTGAACAAAAAATGGTCTGGCTCTAAAGCTTACAGTACTGCTTTTTCAAATCAAGATAGCATGAGAACAAAGAAAAATTGATAATAGGAGTAAATTAGAAAGGTGCTCAAAATCTCATGCTCTATCTGAATCATGAAATTAAAAACATGGGTTTAGTATCCCTTTAAGAAAAGTGTAGTTCCTGCTGCACAGCAGTTGTACGCACATCATTTCTATTGAGTCACGGACCACTAAAACTGTTGGGAATAAAAAGTGCAGTCACATAGAGGTGAATGCATATAATTAGCATGTAAATAAGTTTGCTTTAGGGCCTCAAAGAGATCTTACAGAACCATGATGAAGTATGTGTTAAAAAAATGTTCCTTCCCTTAAATACCAAGGCTCTCACTCACGTTCTTCTTAATATTTAGAGGAAATTTTAAAACAGTTGTCCCAAAAAACAGCATCCTGTTATCTCACATGAGTTGGACATATAACAGTAATAGAGAGTAACAGCTTGTATGAGGTGACTAGCGCAAGTGATACAAACATTCAACACTTGTCACTGAATTTAACCCCTTGTGCAGTAAACACATGAAAAGAAAACACAATGATATACAAATAAATCATTATAACCTTCAGACACAGATAAGTAAACCCCAGAAAAATAATTAAACTTCTGGCATTTGAGTGTTTTGACAAAGAAAAAAAAAGGAAAAAACTTTCCCTGGCACAGCAATAATCCATCTGGCACTTTGTCATTCACTGACTTTTATTGATTCATTAATTACCACAGGCTGGATCCTATGCTTGAAATGAACCCGCTATCAACAATCTGGCACTTTCTTCATAGTAGCTTCATTTAGTGACTGATCATATAGTGACTAATCATATAGTGACTAATCATATAGTGACTGATCATTTAGTGTGCTGATCATTTAGTGACTGATACTATAGTGACTGATCATATAGTGACTGATCATATAGTGACTGATCATTTAGTGACTGATCATTTAGTGACTGAATATATAGTGACTGATCATTTAGTGACTGATCATTTAGTGTGCTGATCATTTAGTGACTGATCATTTAGTGTGCTGATCATTTAGTGTGCTGATCATTTAGTGTGCTGATCATTTAGTGACTGATCATTTAGTGTGCTGATCATTTAGTGACTGATCATTTAGTGTGCTGATCATTTAGTGTGCTGATCATTTAGTGACTGATCATTTAGTGTGCTGATCATTTAGTGACTGATCATTTAGTGTGCTGATCATTTAGTGACTGATCATTTAGTGTGCTGATCATTTAGTGACTGATCATTTAGTGTGCTGATCATTTAGTGTGCTGATCATTTAGTGTGCTGATCATTTAGTGACTGATCATTTAGTGTGCTGATCATTTAGTGTGCTGATCATTTAGTGTGCTGATCATTTAGTGACTGATCATTTAGTGTGCTGATCATTTAGTGACTGATCATTTAGTGTGCTGATCATTTAGTGACTGATCATTTAGTGTGCTGATCATTTAGTGTGCTGATCATTTAGTGACTGATCATTTAGTGACTGATCATTTAGTGACTGATCATATAATGACTGATCATTTAGTGTGCTGATCATATAGTGGCTGGTCATATAGTGACAGATCATTTAGTGGCTGAACATTTAGTGGCTGATCATTTAGTGTCCTGATAATTTAATGTGCTGATCACATAGTGACTGATCATTTAGTGGCTGATCATTTAGTGACTGATCATTTAGTGACTGATCATTTAGTGACTGATCATTTAGTGTGCTGATCATTTAGTGACTGATCATTTAGTGTGCCGATCATTTAATGTGCTGATCATATAGTGACTGATCATTTAGTGACTGATCATTTAGTGACTGATCATATAGTGACTGATCATTTAGTGTGCTGATCATATAGTAACTGATCATATGGTGGCTGATCATTTAGTGACTAATCATTTAGTGACTGATAATATAGTGACTGAACATTTAGTGTGCCGATCATATAGTAACTGATAATATGGTGGCTGATCATTTAGAGACTGATCATTTAGTGACTGAATATATAGTGACTGAATGTATAGTAATCTGATCATATGGTGGCTGATCATTTAGAGACTGATCATTTAGTGACTGAATATATAGTGACTGAATGTATAGTAACTGATCATATAGTGACTGATCATATAGTGATTGATCATATAGTGACTGTGCTGATCATTTAGTGTGCTGATCATTTAGTGTACTGATCATTTAGTGACTGATCATTTAGTGTCCTGATCATTTATCGTGCTGATCATATAGTGACTGATCATTTAGTGACTGATCATATAGGGACTGATCATTTAGTGTGCTGATCATATAGTAACTGATCATATTGTCGCTGATCATGTAGTGTGCTGATCATGTAGTGTGCTGATCATGTAGTGACTGATCATTTAGTGGGCTGATCATTTAATGTGCTGATCATATAGTGACTGATCATTTAGTGACTGATCATATAGTGAATGATCATTTAGTGTGCTGATTATATAGTAACTGATCATTTAGTGTGCTGATCATATAATGGCTGATCATATAGTGACTGATCATTTAGTGTGCTGATCATTTAGTGTGCTGATCATTTAGTGATTGATCAATTTGTGACTGATCAATTAGTGGCTGATCCTTTAGTGGCTGATCATTTAGTGGGCTGATTAGTGACTGATCATTTAGTGTGCTGATCATTTAGTGTGCTGATCATTTATTGACTGATCATTTAGTGACTGATCATTTAGTGTGCTGATCATTTAGTGTGCTGATCATTTATTGACTGATCATTTAGTGACTGATCATTTAGTGTGCTGATCACTATGACCAGTCAATTAGGTACTTCTGACCCCAACAACAGTATACACTGGTACCCTATATCACAATGACCAGGGAGGACCAACTGGCAGACTGAGAGAAACATGTGACCCTCTGCATGAGTGTTTGCTGCCTCTAGGAAAAGTAGAACTAACATATACTAAAAATGTGTGTTTTGGGGTAACCACATCTCAAAAATGTTCTCTGGTGTGGAGAGCATCAGACAGAGGGTAACCTACAGCCTTACCTGAGAAATGTTTTATTATGTTTGTTCAATAGCTATACATTTACATTAGGAAGTTGGACTATAGAATCACTGTCAATTAACATGAACCATGCCCCCTCAACCTCAATTAATCCTAACCAATTAACTAGCTTTAACTGTTACTGCCCTCAACAAGCAACAAGACCCACAAATACATTTAGCCACCAATCAGCAAGCCCTACCCAGGTGTTGAACCAAGGATGGGTCGGCTCATAATCTTACTTTCCTGCCTTTTTAAATAAAGATACCAAGATGATGATGAAAAATTGATAATAGGAGTAAATTAGAATGTTGCTTAAAATTGCAGCTCTATCTGATTCATGAATGAAAAAAATATGGGTTCAGCATCCCTTTAAGTAAAACCAAACTAGCCCCAAACTCACTACATCCTACCTGATCATGTTGGGCTTGGCCTAACCCATTGTTTACCATTTTCTAATCAACCCTCATTGGTTGACAATTGAGCTGTCCTACATTTCAGACTGGTAAATCGTTGTCCCTCTACTCAATAACCTCACATTTTCCAAGACTTACGAGGGTCTATCCCATTTCATTAATACAGTAAGCGAGCAGCTATCTTTTGTGAATTTTACACAAAAATGCTTTTCCTGCTATTTTCAAAGCAAATAGATGATAACATTGACAAGCTAAATAACAAAACTGACTTGAGTCTTTTCTATAAAGAAATCACTATGCAGAAAGGGAAAAAAAAAACGACAGGCAGATTGTAATTTAAATGAACATTATGACTGTCTTGTACAAGGACAGCAGAAAACTGCAACTCCATCAGCTTCCAAAGTGAGAATAAATCATCTTTGACTTAACAGCTCTTATCTATTGTTATAATCCTCTTATGTGTACAATGATTGAGACAGAGAGACCCGATTTTGCAACTTTTATTTCCAAAATAATAGAGTGTACAAAGCTGTTTTCCAGGTATGGATGGTGTAATAAAATAGAGAAGATTTTGAGCTGCTAGATAGATAGATAATAGACAAATGGATAGATAGAAAGATTACTACAGACAAAGCGATAGATCACCAGGTAGATAGATAGATAGATAGACAGACATATGAATAGATAGTTATATGATAATAGATAAACAGACAGATAGATATATAGACAGATGATAATATATAAACAGACAGACAGATAGATAGATAGATAGATAGATAGATAGATAGATAGATAGATAGATAGATATGATATAGACAGATAGATAATAATAGATAAACAGAGAAATAGACAAAAAGATAGATATATGATAAAAGATAAACATATAGATACATAGATATATGATAAAAGATAAACATTTTGGGCTAGATTACGAGTTTTGTGTTAGAGGCTATGCGGTGCTAATGAGCAGTTTATGTTCACCACTCACTTACAGACAGCGCTGGTATTACGGGTTTTTACAAACCCGGCGTTAAAAGACAAGAAGGAAGCGTTGAGCAAAATTTTGCTCATTACCGCACTCCAATACCAGCGCTTCTTAAGTCAGCGGTGAGCTGGTGTAACTTGCTTGTGCACGATTTCCCCATAGGAATTAATGGGGAGAGCCGGCTGAAAAAAAGTCTATAACACCTGCAAAAAAGCAGCGTTTATCTCCTCCTTCCTATGGGGAAATAAAATGTATGTCTACACCTAAAACCCTAACATGAACCCCGAGTCTTAACACCCCTAATCTTACACTTATTAACCCCTAATCTGCCGTCCCCGACATCGCCGACACCTACATTATATTATTAACCCCTAATCTGCCGTTCCGGACACCGCCGCCACCTACAATATACTTATGAACCCCTAATCTGCTGCCCCAAGATTGCTGCCACCTACATTATATTTATTAACCCCTAATCTGCCGCCCCCAAATGTCGACTCAACCTACCTACATTATTAACACCTAATCTGCCGCCCCCAATGTCGCTGCCACTATAATAAACATATTAACCCCTAAACCTAAGTCTAACCCTAACCCCCCTAACTTAAATATAATTTAGATAAATCTAAATAAAATTACTATAATTAACTAAATTATTCCTATTTAAAACTAAATACTTGCCTATAAAATAAACCCTAAGATAGCTACAATATAACTAATATTTACATTGTACCTAGTTTAGGGTTTATTTTTATATTACAGGCAACTTTGTATTTATTTTAACTAGGTAGAATAGTTACTAAATAGTTATTAACTATTTAATAAACTACCTAACTAAAATAAATACAAATTTACCTGTAAAATAAAACCTAACCTAACTTACAATAACACCTAACACTACACTATAATTAAATTAATTCCCTAAATTAAATACAATTAAATACAATTAAATAAAATTAGCTAAAGTAAAAAAAACCCCACTAAATTACAGAAAATAATAAACACATTACAATATTTTTAAACTAATTACACCTAATCTTATCCCCCTAACAAAATAAAAAAGCCCCCCAAAATAAAATAGCCCTGCCCTACACTAAGTTACAAATAGCCCTTAAAAGGGCCTTTTGCGGGGCATTGCCCCAAAGTAATCAGCTCTTTTACCTGTGAAAAAAAATACAAATCCCCCCAACATGAAAACCCACCACCCACACAACCAACCCTACTCTAAAACCCACCAATACCCCCTTAAAAAAACTAACACTAACCCCTTGAAGATCACCTTACCGGGAGAAGTCTTCATTCAACCGGGCCAAAGTCCTCAACAAATCCAGCAGAAGTGGTCCTCCAGACTGGCAGAAGTCTTCACCCAGACGGCATCTTCTATCTTCATCCATCCGGTTTGGAACGGGTCCATCTTCAAGACATCCGACGCAGAGCATCCTCTTCTTTCCACGGCGCCTGAAGAATGAAGGTTCCTTTAAGTGACATCATCCAAGATGGCGTCCCTTAGATTCCGATTGGTTGATAGAATTTCTATCAGCCAATAGGAATTAAGGTAGGAAAAATCCTATTGGCGGAAATAATAAACCTTGATTTTACATTGAATATGTATAAATATGAGGGAAATACTTAAATATACGAATAGCAAAACATATATTTAATATATTAAAGTGTTAACTTTTTACTTAAGGTCTTGGAAAGCTCTAAATTTTCCAGCACAACCCTTTCAAAGTATAGAGGGCGCTAAAAAAATGTTTTCCACATAGAGATTTTTTGTAAACTTGTATAAGATTGTACATTATTCTTAGCGCTAGGGGCGGAGCTACCATTGGTGCTGCAGGTGCAGTGGTAGCAGGGCCCAAGTGTTGAGGGGGGAACCATAGCAGCCAGTCTGTAGATAGGTGGGAACAGAATGTTTATAGTCCTAATGCAGGGGAGCCTTTTATTAGTGCTGAAATCATTATACAGAGCAGCATGTATAGTCTTACTAATGCTTACTACTAACTTACCTAAGTTATCTTGGGGGGGACCAAAAACATTTTTTGGCACCAGGGCCCTTTGTTGAATAGTTCCGCTACTGCTTAGCACCTGCGCTATTGGTTGTAGTCCATTGTAATCTAGCCCTGTGTTTTGAAGGGGCAGTCTACTTGATTTTGTTTTATTATTGTTTAAAAAAAATAGATAACTTCTTTACTACCCATTCCCCAGCTTTGCACAACCAACATTGTTATATGAATATATTTTATAAACTCTAAAACTCTAAAACTCTAAATCTCTGCCTGTTTTCAGGCCGTCTCTTGTCTTTGTGCATTTTATTAGCTTTTTTTTTTTTTAAGTTATGCATGAACCAGCACTGATTAGCTAAAATAAAATCCCTTAGATAAGGGGCAGTCTGTATAGGCTTAGATACAAGGTAACCACAGAGGTAAAAAGTATATTAATATAACAGTATTGGCTATTCCAAACTGGGAATGGATAATAAAGGGATTATTTATCTTTTTCAACAATAAAAATGTTCAAGCAGACTGCTCTTTTAATATGGCTTTTTATTTGCACTGTGCTTTTTTAACATGATGATGATGAGGTTGATGATGATGATGATGATGATGATGATGATGATCATGATGATGATGATGATCATGATGATAATAAAAATAGAAAAATAAGCTGTATTTTTTCCAAAGTAACCCTCCTTCAAATCCACCTCTGATTTTTGTTTAAAAAAATAAAAATAAAATGACAAAATCAGAGTCTGTATCTCCTGGGCATGTCTGCACTTGAGACTTCTCATTACCTAAGGGGAATGAATTTTTGTCTCACCTCAGGCATGGAACAACCTCTGAACCAAGCTTTACATCACACAGAAAGGTTCCAAGGATACAGACTCTAATTGGCTGAGCTGACTTGCCTTCCCTTTAAAAGGCAAGACTCAGTATTGATTGGGCAGGTTCTTTGGGAACAAAATAGATGATTGTATTTATTATATTTTAGTAAAGGCGCATATATCCATCCTTTGCAGAGGTGTGTCCCTCTCCACCAGTAACAAAGAAGCATTTGTTCTTACCAGTCAGCAAGGCAAGCTATTTCAGGGAGTGACAAGTTAATGTAACTGACGTTAAATATTCCACTTTATAATTAGGTACAGCAGATACTTTGTCTAGATCATTTTAGACTCCTTGATGGACTCTATATCGCTGTAAGATAAAGAGATTTTTATCACTTGCCTCTTAATCCAGTCCACATACTCCTGATGCAAATGACATTATATCTGGAAGTCACCTTGCGGTGCTTTTTTCCCATGATGCATGTGATGCTATTACACTCTGTAGTGTTGGATATGTAGCCTCATCTGTTGGTTTTGTTAACAAATCAGAAACAAGTATTTATTGTTCAATTCTGTGCCATTACCTTTAAATGAGAATCAGTAGACATTGTTTCTCTTGAAAGCTGAATTCTTCTCTCTTCTTTGTAAAAAGAAAGAATGATAACGATCATTGTTGAAATATTAAAAGCATTGTAGTCCCACTAAGCTGGTCAAAAAAGCCTCTTTTTTTCTCTTCCAACAAATTGCTATTGCTTTCCCTCTTTGGGATTTTAAACTCACCATTAGTTTCTCATTTTGTGCAAACATTGATGTATGTTTGTTCTTTTTTTCAGACAGAGAATATTACTCACAATCACAGGAAATGCTGATGACATCTTTAGTAAATAAATAACGGGCTAGACAGAATGCTGGTTTATAATACAATTCATGGTTATGGCAATTATTTTTATATTGATGTATATCCACTGTTGTTTTTATGGTAACATGTTAAAATTCTCTAATATAGCCCTATTACAATCTGTCATGATTTTCACATGAAAACATTGCATATAAGCTAGGGTTACCAGGTGACCAGTATTTAATGGGACAGTTTGTGTTTAAAAAAATGGCCCAATAGCTAATTGTGTCTTATTTGAGCATAGGTTTTCCTGATCTGTGGTTAACTATAGATAAATAAGGGATCTAATACAGGCTGTTTCATTGTTGTAATAAAAAAGCAATAGGCAGTGGCTTATAGTTAATAGAAAGAATTGTAATATGTATTATTCATCATTTTAAATTAATTGTTCTTGTTATTTAAAGTTCATTTGTGCAGTGTCCATTACTTCCAGTCACAGCCCTACAAAGAAGATGGGGTCTCTACAGGAAGGCTTTTATAGCTTGATGTAATACAACTTCTAGAGTAACATGAGCTGGTTTAGTATTAAGTAAATACTAGACAAACAGGGAGTAAAATATGCCCATGCTCAGAAGAGGCAGACCTAAGTTGCCAATATGTCAGCTCTCTTATTTCTCTGAGGGTAGTGGCTGAAATGAGAATTTTTAAGTGCTCATTTTGCAAGAAAACAAGTCATTTGTATGCTGTTTTTTCTTTTCTTTTTATGTTTAGTTTGATTATATATATATAAATATATAATCACACTGTATCATCATCAAACTATGCATTTCATCTAGGGTTGCCACTTAAAATACAGAACACTTATAAGTTACACATGCTGCAGGGTGTTCAGGGAGGAATATGAATAGTGCTGTCCAGAAACACAATACATGTTCCTCCCTGCAGCATGTGTAACTCATAAGTGTCCAGGAAAACATGGCTGAGGTGACAACCCTAATTTCATCTGCAGTGATTAATAAGCAGTTAGGCACCCTCACCTGAAGCTGCTGGACAGGAAGATAATAGGGAAGTGGCTGCTAAATCTTGTTTGCTCGATAGCTAATGTCTGCTCTGTGTACACAGATCAATTTCAGGCTGTTAAAGGGCCAGTAAACCTAAAAAATAATGTTATATAATTCTGCACATAGTGCAGAATTATATAACATTATATTATCAACAGCTTTATACAACCTAATATTCCCTGTGAATTTTTATAAAAAAGACTGTTTTTCAGACCCGCTCTAATATTCCCTGTGAATTTTTATAAAAAAAGACTGTTTTTCAGACCCGCTCAGAAGAGAACAGACCCGCTCCAGTCACAGCCCGGCCCGATCGCGCCATTATACTCAGTGCAGCTCGCTCCTGCTCTGTCTGACAGCGGGAGCGAGCTGCACTGAGTATAATGGCGCGGTTGGTCCGGGCTGTGACTAGACAGCTGGCCAGATGCCCTCTGTCATAAAAACAGACCCGCTCAGAAGAGCACAGAGAGCGGGTCTGAAAAACAGTCTTTTTTTATAAAAATTCACAGGGAATATTAGGTTGTATAAAGCTGTTGCTAATATAATTATATAATTCTATACTATGTGCAGAATTATATAACATTATTTTTTAGGTTTACTGGCCCTTTAAGTTGCATAACTTTGCTACAAAACAAGCGGACAGCTCCACCTATCGGCTATTTTAATTAGTGCACTTTGCTTTCCAAAGCTTTTCAATAGCAGTCACATGATTGAAAAAAAAGGTTGTTATTCTGAAATGGCTCAAATTGAACTGGCGTAAACAGAGGGCCACCTGTATATATATATGTATATATATATATATATATATATATATATATATATATATATATATATATATATATATAAAACACTGTTTTGTATCCCTATACAGTCCTTTTTGGGCATATGGCTAACAAGAACTGGTTGTCCAGTGTTTTTGTATGTGCAGAGGGCAACCCTAATAGAAGGTTGGGTGATTTCTGGCTTAGTTTTGTACACCATTCCTAAAACCACTCAAAATAGGATTTGATGGGAAATCTGAGTAAATACTTTAACAAATCTAAAAGTTATTTTTACTGAGTTTTCAATGGGGATTTTTGCAGGGTTTTTGGAGACCATAGTAAAGACTATACATCCAAAACAATGGGATTATGTTTAAAAAAGAAAAGAGAGGTTTTAAGAGGACATTTTATCCCCCATTTAAGAAGCTGCAGACAGACAAGGTTTTATCAATGATAAAACATTTTTTTTTGGGGGGGCAGCAAGTTCTGGAACTCAGATTCTGGAACTCAGTGGTCGCACATTACTATGGCTCCTCAAGGATTCTTTCTTTATGCATCAAATTGACTACATAATTTAACAAATTTCACGTCAAAAGGGAGGTAGTAACCTTGGGGACTGGACCTAACTGGCTGTATATCCAGATGATGCTGAAACTGACTATACTCTCTGCTAGTGGGACACTTGTGCAGATGCCACTGTGTGGCGGCCATCTTCCCCTCCTCGTGGTGCATCTGCGCCTTAATAAGCTATGCTCTTGCACATACTGCCTGCCTGGATTCATGGGACACGTTACCCAACTCACTCCTTGTCACAACAGAATACTGAATCAAGAGGTGCAAAACATCCTCTATACTTACCGACATGGAAGAGTTCCACAACACAGTGGACGCAGCAATGCGGCACTTTAAGAGAGAGCTTTTTTCTTTGCTAATGGATCTTGTTTCCCCACCACCACTCCTCCAACGCGAAACATATTAATCCGGCGGCAAAACTCACCTGCCCAGATGTTCCCTTACTGGAGGTTGATTGGAGATGCAGCATATCGCACAGCACACACCACTAAAGTGGCGAGATTGAAGTATTGTCCCTTGTCTGCTTAAAGGGACACTGAACCCAATTTTTTTCTTTTGTGATTCAGATAGAGCATGCAATTTTAAGCAACGTTCTAATTTATTCCTATTATCAAATTATCTTTATTCTCTTGGTATTTTTATTTGAAAAGCAAGAATGTAAGTTTAGATGCCAGCCCATTTTTTCTTGCTGATTGGTGGATAAATTCACCCACTAATAAACAAATGCTGTCCAGGGCACTGAACCAAAAAGCTGGCTCTTTAGCTTAGATGCCTTCTTTTTCAAATAAAGATAGCACTAGGATGAAGAAAAATTGATAATAGGAGTAAATTAAAAAGTTGCTTGAAAAATTTGGGTTCAGTGTCCCTTTAAGCAGGATGAAGCTTTGACACTCTGGAGAGACACAACACTACCAGAGATATATGCCCTTGTAGCAGAATATAGAGGCTTAAAGAGAGATCCCACTGCAGAGATTAGTCGTTCCTGGGAAGTGCTCCTGGCGAGCTTCAAATTGAAGTTTTGGAGATCAAGTTAAAGCCCTTTTCAGATACAGTGCATATATCTCATGCAATACAACAAATTTGCTGTGCCCCTCTGTATGAGCGAGACTGTCTTGAAAGTGTGTGCTGGCAGTTGGAGTAGGGTAAGCTCCCTGGTCAGAGAAATATACAGTTATATATTAAACAAGCTGTTATGGATCTGATTTCTACCGGTTAGAAAGGTCTCCACCGCAGTGTATTATGCTGTTAATATCCCCTTGGATACTAGTTACATTTATATGTTTAGTTTTATGTAGAAGAATAGTTTAGACTATATATAACAATTGCTCTATGTGTTTTTACTGTTGTGAGAAGATTGTTTAAACGGAATGTGCAGTTGCAGTTGTATATGATTTGCCAATCTAGGTGATATGTGCTCGTTGGGAGTTCCCTTAATGTATTATATACTCGTGTCGTATTACACTATATTGTTTACATGATATTTACTAAGGACTCCTTCTATGTTTATATTGTATCTGGCAGGGCTGATATATGTATGGAAATATGGCTGATCGATGTTTGTTGCTCACCTAAATAAGTTGTTATGTATTAAATCTGGTGGGAGTATATGAATTGCAGTCCCTATATCCACCGTACGCACTAAATTTACCCACCCGCATATACACCCTATATACCATAGGGAGATAACATATTACGGTTTCATCACTACACTCTTAGCTAACTTTATTCTAAAAGGATATTCAGAGTACAACAATGTGGCTGCGCTGTCAGCGGCCGAGATGGCGCAGTCTAGATCTCATGCCATACTCTAGCAAGGAATCTTTATAGTGTAGAAGCCTCCCCATGCCCTAGACTTCACTATTATACGCTGACCATTACTATAATCATAACAGGGCTTTTATAGGACAGTGATATCTCCAATCCTAGGTACACCTGTGATTCCCATATGGAACTGAAAACGCATTCTAATACTACCCTCCAGCTATTTTGTGCCCTCACACGACACGGTTCCTCAGCTACCCCTTTCGCTATAGTTTTCTATATATAATATACATAATGCCTGATATTGAAATATGTATAGCTCACAATATTATACAAGGAACTAGTGACGGATGATCTAGAGACTATATCTCCCTGCCCATACCTACCCTAATACATGACCATCTTGAGTATAGTAGAGGTTATAGTTAACAGTACTTCCACTAACAAAATGATACAGGAGCTAATATTCCTATCTATGTGGAAATCTTCCCCATACTTAATAGATACTCAGATACTCTCATGGCATAAAACCCTGTGATCTTCGATATCGTTATGGCTTGCCCATACAAATGCCCTTTTCAGGGCAATGTGTAGCTTAGGTTTTTGTTAGAGTTAGGTTTTTTATTTTGGGGGGTTGGTTGGGTGGTGGGTTTTACTGTTGGGGGGGTCTTTGTATTTTTTTTCAGGGAAAAGAGCTGATTTATTTAGGGCAATGCCCTACAAAAGGCCCTTTTTAAGGGCTACTGGTAGTTTATTGTAGGCTAGGGGATTTTTTATTTTGAGGGAGCTTTTTTATTTTGATAGGTATTATAGCTATTAGATTAGGTGTAATTGTTTTTATTTTGGATAATTTGGTTTGTTATTTTTCATAATTTTCTATTTTTTATTTTTTGTAATTTAGTATTTTTTTATTTTTTGTAATTTAGTATTTTTTATTTTTTTGTAACTGTAGATTTAATTTTTTTAGTAGTGTGTTTTTTAATGAGTAATTTATTTAATTGATAGTTATTTTAATTTTAGTATAATAGTAATGTTAGTTTAATTGTTAGTTAAAACTTAGTTTTTTTAATTTCCCAGGTAAGTTTTTTAATTTATTTTAACATAGGGATCTTGTAATTTTAATTTAAAGTTAGGGGTTTGTTAGGTTTAGAGGTTAATAGTTTAATTTAGTTTTTTGCGATGTGGGGGGCTGGCGGTTTAGGGTTTAATAGTTTTATTTTGTGGCAGTGATGTGGGAGGGCAGAGGTTTAGGAGTTAAAAACTTTATTTAGTGGCAGGGATGTGGCGGAGCGGCGGAATAGGGGTTAATAATTTTATTTAGTGGCGGTGATGTCGGGAGTGGCAGATTAGGGGTTAAAACTTTAAAATAGTGTTTGCAATGCGGGAGGGCCTCAGTTAAGGGGTTAATAGGTAGTTTAGGGGTAACACTTTAGTTATGAGTTTTGTGTAACAGTTTTGTGTCGGTTAAGGCTGTAACGCAAGCTTTTTAGCCTCACTGCAAAACTTGTAATGGCAGCGCTATGGAAATCTCATGCAAAAGTGTTATTTTTTTGAGAGCGGGACTGACGTTGCGTTACAGGCTAAAATGCTTGCAGTACAGCTATACCAACAAGACTTCTAATGACAGCGTTGCTGTTTCAACGCTGAAATAGCCATTTTTTCAGTATTAAAACACGAACACAAAACTCGTAATCTAGGTGTATGTTTCTATCTCTCTCTGTTTCTTTCTCTCTCTATGTTTCTATTTCTCTATCTATCTTTATCCATTCATCTGTCTTATCTAATGATATACAAAGTTGAACCACTGCTTAATATCACTCCTAATCTTTGGAGTAAGCAGTTTTTTATGTTTATTACAAAATCCTGGGTGTAAATATTCCTTTTGTGATTACACTTCCACCAGATATAGACACATAGATAACAACCAGTGATTATTCATAAATAAACTTCTTCTGTTGCCCATATTTCAGTAGAAAGCCAACCTACATAATAGCAATATCAATAATATCAAGCTAGAGACTATCAAAGTATGAAATACAAAATTGATCACATTTTTCAGCTTGCAGAGAGAATAATATTTTGTGTGCTAAAAATTAAGCTGGCTTTGTATACCAACATAGATCTGCAAGCAAGAGAAAATATAATGATCATATTTTACCTAGAACATATTATAAGCTGTGTGCGCTTAATAACAGGTTTAGTAATCATCATAGCAATTCACACAAATCCGTACGAAGCGATCAAACAACAAAATATATTTTTTCTTAAATATGATTAAATAGTAAACATTTTTTTTACAAAATCTTCCATTTATCTAAAAAATTAACATCACAAAGGAGGTGCCTTTTTTTCAACTGAAATAACTCGGAAGCTGAATTTCCACTGGATCAAGGGATTATGGTTAAAGGGACAGTACACTGTAAAATTGATTTTCCATTAATGTATTTTAAATGACTTGTTATACCAACTGCAGAGTATAAAATATTTGAGAAATTCCATTTTCATGCTTATTTGTGTATATGAAGTAGCTGATTTTGTGCTTTGAAACCACAGCCTATTACAATGGGTTGAACTTAAAGGTGATATCAGATCTCATTATGTTCTAAGTTTGTGTAAACAGATTTGCTTCCTTATCTTTTATTTGGCTGGAACACCAAAGCTCAATTCATAGAGAGAACAATGGAAAATTATAATTTTATTACTTAACTATTCTGAATCCCACTGAGAGTGTTATCTCTTCTGCTGGCTGTGTATACTTAGGCTATTCAATAGCCTATACTCCAGTATTAATTTGTTCAGTGTAGGTGGCAATACCACAGGCTAAATCAGCTATTTCAAATGCTGAAATAGGAGTAAAGGAGCTACTTGTAACCAATTTAATACACTCTAGCAGGTTAAAAGGATCATTGGGAATAATTTAAAGGGAAGACATTTTTTGGGTGAACTGTCCCTTTAAGGATATGCAAATTCATTACTGTAAATTATTTAGCTTCCATTTAATTTGTTATTAGAAAAAATAAGCAACTGCCTATGGGTGCATTTATATCACACATTGGATTTATAGCTGGTATGCAATTGCCAGGAGATCAATTACCTAGTGCTGCCAGGATTTTAGGAGCTGAGGTATTGTGAATGCAAAAATTTTACCATAAACAATATATATAATTTTGCATTTAATTATAGTTATAGTTAAGAAGTAAGATTTGGCATGAATTTAGGAGTTGTGGGTAGGGCTAGTGGCAGAATTTAGGATTATTTTATAGTCTTGAAATGCCAGAGAGGGGTATAACACATTGCAGATCTCTTCAAAGGGTTAATAGATTTAGCTGTCTCATCAGTAAGTTGTGTGCAAGTTAAGTGCTGTGATAACATTTAACAGAAACATTTTTTGCACAGACAAATATATATTACATGATGCTTCTAATTATATTTGAAATGAGTTGCTGTACATTCCAAATACAGCTTTTATGTTCCATTAACCAGAATATTGAAGAACTTAGCTACGTGCACTGATCTTCATGAAACTGTTTTCCCAATTATCTTACCAAATTTACTTCTAGTAAAATAGAATTTCAGGTTAGAGAAAACAATGTTAACCAAAAAATAATCATCCACTAAGTTATAGGATGTGATTGTGAAATCTAAACTAATAAGCCCCCGACCATATTGAGGAGAAAGGGATTGGGCACCTGGCCATAGCCCCTCAATCACTTTCAGATATGAAACAAACTCATTTAATAACTAGAGATAACCCAATTCTAGTTCAGTCAGCTCTGTGTAGTTACAAGGAGGGTGTGATCACTCACTGGTGTCTACACAGATATACAAAGTTGAGCTTGCAGCCCTGTCCTTGTAACTATGTTTTAGGCTACATCAGTATAAATATATATCTCCCCCCCCCCATAATTTTAATGAATTTTGGTTTAACCATGAAAATAGCTTTTCCAATGCAGCAACCAGAAATCCTACTGATGAGTTCCAAAAAGAACGAAACAGGCTTGTCTAGTGAGTGATTTCTGGTTTGCTGTCATAATCCTGTTTAAAAGGATCGCTGTGTCAAAACAGTATTTTTTAAACAAAAAAACTGAGAATTTGCATATCTAATTTGCATATCTTACCCACAATTCTCTTGTGCATTGGAAGCATTGTATATTTAGAATTTCTGGGGAAAAGCAAGCGGGGATACTTGCCTAGATGTACTAATTTCCTATGCAAATATTTACATTGATTTATATATATATATATATATATATATATATATATATATATATATATATATATATATATATATATATATATATATATATATATATATATATATATATATATAAAAATATAAATATATATATATATATATATATATATATATATATATTGCATAGGAAACTAGCACATCTAGGCAAGTATACCCAGTAAAACTCCATATACATTTTAACCAATGCACAAGAGGATTCTGGGTAAGAAATGCAAATAATATGCCAAATCTCAGACTTTTTGCTTCAAATACTGTTTTAACACAGTGATCCCTTAATAGGGTGAATGCAGCAAATACAGAAATCACTGCTAGACAGCCTGTTTTGTTCTTATTAGAACTCTTCAGTAGCAAAGATAAAAGTGGAGATAAAAGTTTGAGATTAAAATCCTCCATGTCACAAAAGTAAAACCCAATTATCTCCACCATAATTTTAATGAATTTTGATTTAACCCTGAAATGAGCTTTACCTAAGCAGTATGTTGATCGTTTTTAAATTTTAAATTTATGGAATAAAAGTCATATTTTACTTTTTTTATTGAGTGAGGTTACGGACTCTCCTTTTTGATAAATTACCTAAGCAGCAATCAGAAATCTATCTGCTACTGAAGAGTTCTAATAAGAAGAAAACAGACTGTCTAGCAGTGGTTTCTGTGTTGCTGCAATCACCCTATTAAGGGATCGCTGTGTTAAAACAGTATTTGAAGCAAAAAGTATATATTATGAGAGAAGCAAGAAGTAATTCAGATTTTTACAGTTTACACGTGGTTACTTATGTAGTGGGACAGGATAATGCAAAATAAAATTATCTTATTTATTAGCATGTTTTACAAGTATAGAAATGTCTCCTGCAAGGTATGTTTGTTCAAACCCTGACAAATTGTTAAATAATTAGTTATGTCCTTAGCAGGACAAGGTTTCGCCTATACCTCCTTCCTAATTGCCTCACTAGTCACATTAAGTCCATTGTGGCTCCTGAGCTGGATTTTAACTATGCATTTAACTGATTTGTAGAATGACAGTATTTTATTATTGCTGTTTAGTGAGAGGGAGTGTGTGCCTGCTCAATCCATAACTGATAAAAAATTTCCCGCTCACAATGTCCTTATTTTAGCTTTAGAAAACTGTGCAATTGTACTGACTATATTTAGGGGCTAATATAAAAGCTGTTAACCTTTCTGCTGCCTGAGCAGGCAGGGATGATTGACCATCCTTACTTTTGCTAAATTTGTGCACGAGAGCAGGGGTCAGGATTGAACAAGAGATCTCTTGTGCAATCTTACATTTCAACAATCAGTGTGCCATCCATCATTGATGGCAATTTCAGGTGGACAGGTTTTCTGTCTGGAAGCTTATCCATCTATGTCCTCTTATATAAACCTCAATTTTGTGTGTATAACAAAACAGAACTGTTGTAGTTAGCAGTATTTCAGATACATAGTTCATATGGAACCTTAATATAAAGGGGGCTGCATGTGAATATCTGCAATGGCCAATCCTCCAAGCTAATTAAACGACCACTCAATACAATAGAATTGCCTAATTAACAAGTGCATAGTGAAAAGACAATGCAATAACACCTACTCTAAATTTCAAATAAGCAGTAGATTTATTTTTCTGGCAAATAATTTTTCTCCCTTTTTCTGTCCCCCTGTATCATCAGCCAATCACAGACTACTAGGGATGGGCGAATGTTTCTAAAAATTCGAAATTTAAAACGAATTTTGATACATTCGTTTGTTCGAATCGGATTTCAAATGTTTATATAACATTGTAACATTCTATTTTCAAATTTTCGTTTTCGATTTTTTTCAATAAAATTCAAAAATATTCGTTCAAATAATAGAATGTTTAGCTATGTATTCATTCAATTTCGAAATGTAATATTCAAATTCGAATGTAACATTTGAATTCAAATGTGACATTCAAATTTTAAATAGTATTTCTAGTCTACAACTGTGTTTAATAAATGTAATATTCAAATTCGAATGCTACATTCGAATTCGAATGTCACATTCGAATTTGAAATAGTATTTCTAGTCTAATACTGTGTTTTAAATGTGATATTCGATTCAAATGTGACATTCAAATTTGAAATAGTATTTCTAGTCTAATACTTTGTTTTATAAATGTAATATTCGAATGTGACATTCGAAAACTGTAAATAACATTCGAAAATCGAATTTTTAAGAATATTCGTTCTTAACAACATTCTATTATGTAAATCAAATTTCTACAATAGCATTCGTTCTAACATTCGAATTCGGATATAAACACATTCGCCCATCCCTATAGACTACTAGTATATGCTCAGTAGGAGTTTGTTCCCCCTGAAAGTGTTAATATAAAAAGATGATGGAAGTAAATTGGAAAGTGTCTTAAATCTGCTGCTCTATCTGAATCATAAAAGTTTATTTTGACTTGAATGACCCTTTAAGCATTTTATATTTAGTGTTTGTCCTTATGTATCTCACTTACTAAAAATAACATTGAATAAAGTTTATAGCAGCAATCAACCATTGTATTGCAATGATTGTTTTGCAGTCAATGCACACACCCCTTAATATTGTTCTTGAGTATAATTATCTCTAGTTGAAATGGATATAAATGGACTCCTGCATTAATCAAGTAACCATTGTGTAGGGTGTTGAGGTTATTGGGTTGTGGATCCTACGTTATCCTGTTCATCCTTTCTAAGAACAGTCACTGAGTTTTCATTGTCACATTTAAGAAATTCATGCAAATTATGAAAAATGAAAGTACTGCAAACTTAGATTCTGTAAGGTCTGTAAGGATTTACTGATAATGAGGATCTCAACTGCAGACTTACTAGTAAATATTGCAAATGTATCACTTTAGCTAATGAACTATCACTTAATTTAGTCCGGAATAGCTTCAGTGAAATTTGTTAGGAGGTATATATGTAACGTTGCGAGCAAATAAATCTATTTTGTTGCAACAAGAATACTAGGAATTGTATTTTTAACCCCTATAGTGAGTTCAGGAGTTATACTGCTGAGTACTGAAATAAAGATGCAACTAGGTTGACAGATGAACTTTGCCTATTTAGCCTTACAGGTCCTTTGTGAGAGGTGGAGACAGTATAGGGACGTTACTGCAGGTGGAGAAATCACTGTAGACAGCGGAAATGTTCCGTGCTGCTTGTAACTGGTAAGCTGTGAGAATGAATCAGAGGGAGAGAGGTCTGATGCACCGCTGCGAGTGACGTTGCAGGGGTGTGAGTCGCAGTAGCGAATGAGATTTAGCTTCTGCCTAGGGGTGTGTCATACCTCCGTAACAGGAACGGTTCAGCTTGACTGATTCGGTTTAGCCCTAGTCACAAATCCTTCTGTAGGTATGTCATTCAGAGTAATACGGATGTTGTTATAACTTGGTGTGCAGTAATCAGCAGATTTTTACTTTGCTCAGATGAAATGAGTTCAGCAAGGGGGTTTGCGTGCAATAGATCCGTATGAATGGTAAGATAGTTGACGAAACAGATAAATCCTGTCAATCTGAATTATGAATCCAAAAGTAATAGCAAGTCTCAAGAGACACACTGGCGTGGCTGAGTTCAGCTTGGAAGCACAATAACTAAGCACCTGTTTAAGGTGTGGTGAAAACTTAAATAGAGGTAGTGACTTAACTCATCATGTGACTGCTGGTGGAAAGGAAAAGATGAAACGGAATCCTTACAGATTCTTAGTTTAAAATAAAAAGAAAATAAACATGCCTACGTGTAGTAATTGTCAAAACTATATATTTTATCATATTCTGTTCAGTTCATGCTGTTTCTTATATACTGTAGTTAATGATATTTTGTAACCTACGCGTTTCGACTCCCACTGATTTGTGAAGATTTTGTATCCGTCTTATGACAACCGAATTTGCTAGATGTTTTCTGTTTGAAAACCCCATAATAACACATTTTTTCTAAATATTTTCTATTGTATTTGTGGTACATAAAACACACACCTTACCTGGGAACAACACATTTATGCCAATCACTCAGAAAACCTTTAAACCTGTTTGTCATGGGATTTTTGCACCTGCTGAGAACATATTTTTGTCTGTTTAGAGTAGTGAGTTCACAAGTTGATAATCTATGTAATTTGTGCACAAATTAAATGTAATTGTAATTGTCTAAATGTTTGTTTATTATTGCAGTTAAATGTTTGCAAATTTAAATATTTTAAAGGGACATTGTAAAAGAAATCTAGATACTTTAATTCATTATAACTTGTCATTTAGCAGTAATTACTTTTATGGACTTAATTTATGAAGCTGTTGATGTAGCTTTGGAGGCCTTGAGGTTCAGGTTTGCTCATGTGAGCCTACAACCACAAGCTATAAAGCAGCTTCTTCCTATCTTCTCCAATACAAGGCCAGATTGGCCTACTGGGATACCAGGAGATTTCCCGGTGGACTGCAGTAGCTGGGGCTGGCTAGCTACAATTTAAATGGGTAGTGCAACTTTATTATCTCTCTTTTATCCTCTGAACTATATGTATTAACATCACATAGTGTTTCCATGTACATTTTATTTCCTAGACCATGTACCATTTTAGTAGCCCTCCTTTGGTATCTGTCTAGTCAAGTCACACTGTAAGACAGAGTGACATACTGTTTTACGTGTTGTCTCCAGATCACACTACGTATATTCATCCTCACACTGTGCGCAATGGATGAAATCAGGTTGTAGGGTGCTGTATAACAACAATATAGCATTTTTTATGACAATCTAATATTTAATTCTGAAACAAAATATTTGGGGAGGCATATCCCAGTAATCCCCTTTACTAAAATGTTTTGTGGGCATTCTACATGCTCAACAGAAAATAGCCTTCAAATTTTTCCAGGACTATTTTTTATTCCCAGTCCGGTCCTGCTCCAGTGTCTGCTTGGGGGGCGGGGCTTCATAAGTGAAATCTTGTGCAATCATATATTCCAGAGTCTAATACTGCCTTGGTTCCTTGGTTGTTCAACAGTGTCATAAACAGGGATCTATGTGTTCATACCTCCCAACACGTACAGGATGCAATCTAGGGATGGGCGAATGTGTTTGTAGAAATTTGATTTACATACTTGAATGCTGATAAGAACAAATATTCATTAAAATTCTTATATCAAATGTTATTTACAGTTTTCAAATGTGACATTTGAATTTGAATATTACATTTATAAAACACAGTTTTAGACTAGCAATATTTTAAATTTAAATGTTACATTTGAATTTGAATGTCACATTCCAATTCAAATATTACATTTCGAAATTGAATGTGATATAATATACCTAGCTAAACATTCTATTATTCGAACAAATATTTTCGAATGTTATTGAAAAATTTGAAAACTAAAATTCGAAAATAGAATGTTAGAATTTTATATAAACATTCAAAATTCAATTTAAACAAACGAATGTATCAAAATTCATTTTAAATTTAAAACATTCGCCCATCTCTAATGATATCCAGGATGCTGGAGGATAAAATATTTGTGGGGACTGGCCCACTTTCACCCATGGTGTGTATACGGGAGGGGTGGGTCACTATCAGACGGCAGGATTGTGGGCGTGCTAGATTAAAACCAGGACACCAAGGGGCTGTGGGTGGGAAGCAGGTCATACCTCCAAAACTGTGACAATCCAACAGGACAGTTGTGAAGTATGTATGGTTGGAGGCCCCGGGCATTGTAGTATCAGGGTAAGCATGCAGTTCTCTAGAGAGTCTAGGCAGTTGGGACAATAGAGAAAGTTCTTGGCAGAGGCTTGACTGCTATTAATCTGGTGGCGCTCCTTGTAGACCATGTCAAAGCAGCTCTCGTAAGGTGCAGTCCCAGGAAACCCCATCTCCCACCCAGGGGGGTCGGCAGCACCCCTCCCGGTAGTCGGTAGAGCTGACTCCAGGGCACGCCACAGCAGATGGCCATCTAGGGATGGGTTTTGTGCATCCCATGCACAGTAAGTTAAAACCAGGACACCAAGGGGCTGTGGGTGGGAAGCAGGTCATACCTCCAAAACTGTGACAATCACAACAGTACAGTTGTGAAGTATGTTTACCTTCTAGATATGGGTTAAACATTTCAGTTAAACTATCTTCTGGAGCTGCAAGCCTTTCAGCTTCTGAGCAGGATATAAAATTTCAGCCAATCAGGAGCAGCAGTAGCCACCAATCACTGTGTGTGCCAAGCAAGGCTTGTAGCTCCCAATCACTATCTGTGTCATACAAGGCTTGCAGCTGCCAATCAATATCTGTGCCATACAAGGCTTGCAGCTCCAAATCACTATCTGTGCAATACAAGGCTTGCAGCTGCCAATCACTATCTGTGTCATACAAGGCTTACAGCTGCCAATCACTATCTGTGTCATACAAGGCTTGCAGCTCCAAATCAATATCTGTGTCATACAAGGCTTGCAGCTCTCAAACACTCGCAAGCCTTTCAGCTTCTGAGCAGGATATAAAATTTCAGCCAATCAGGAGCAGCAGTAGCCACCAATCACTGTGTGTGCCAAGCAAGGCTTGTAGCTCCCAATCACTATCTGTGTCATACAAGGCTTGCAGCTCCCAATCACTATCTGTGCAATACAAGGCTTGCAGCTGCCAATCACTATCTGTGTCATACAAGGCTTGCAGCTCCAAATCAATATCTGTGTCATACAAGGCTTGCAGCTCCCAATCACTATCTGTGCCATACAAGGCTTGCAGCTCCCAATCACTATCTGTGCCATACAAGGCTTGCAGCTTCCAATCACTATCAGTGTTTATACAAGGCTTGCAGCTCCCCCCAATCACTATTTGTGCCATACAAGGCTTGCAGCTGCCAATCACTATCAGTGTCATACAAGGCTTGCAGCTCCCAATCACTATATGTGCCATACAAAGCTTGCAGCTCCCAATCACTATCAGTGTCATACAAGGCTTGCAGCTCTCAAACACTGTCTGTGTCATACAAGGCTTGCAGCTTCCAATCACTATCTGTGTGATACAAGGCTTGCAGCTCCCAATCACTAACTGTTGTATATAATGCTTGCAGCTCCCAATCACTTTCTGTGTCATACAAGACTTGCAGCTCCCAATCACTATCTGTGTCATACAAGACTTGCAGCTCCCAATCACTATCTGTGTTATACAAAGACTTAAAGCTGCCAATCACTATCTGTGTCATACACAGACTTAAAGCTGCCAATCACTATCTATGTCATACACAGACTTAAAGCCGCCAATCACTATCTATGTCATACAAGGCTTGCAGCTGCCGATCACTGTCAGTGTCATACAAGACTTGCAGCTTCCAATCACTATGTGTGTCATACAAGGCTTGCAGCTGCCGATCACTATCTGTGTCATACAAGGCTTGTAGCTGCTGATCACTGTGTGTGTCATACAAGGCTTGTAGCTGCCGATCACTGTGTGTGTCATACAAGGCTTGTAGCTGCCAATCACTGTCAGGGTCATACAAGGCTTGCAGCTGCCGATCACTATGCGTGTCATACAAGGCTTGCAGCTGCCGATCACTATCTGTGTCATACAAGACTTGTAGCTGCCGATCACTATCTGTGTTTTTCACAAGGCTTGCAGCTCCCAATCACTATTTGCGTCATGCAAGGCTTGCAACTGCCAATCACTATCTGTGTCATACAAGGCTTGCAACTGCCAATCACTATCTGTGTTTTTCAGAAGGCTTGCAACTCCCAATCACTATTTGTGTCATACAAGGCTTGCAACTGTCAATCACTATCTGTGTCATACAAGGCTTGCAGATGCCAATCACTGTCTGTCATACAAGGCTTGCAGCTTCCGATCACTGTCTGTGTCATGTAAGACTTGCAGCTGCCGATCACTGTATGTGTCACACAAGGCTTGCAGTTACCGATCACTGTATTTGGAGTGCTGCAAGCCTTGTATGACACATGCAGTAATCTGGAGTGCTGCAAGCCTTGTATGACAGATTACTGCATGTGTCATACAAGGCTTGCGGCTGCCGATCGCTGTATGTGTCACACAAGGCTTGCAGCTGCTGATCACTGTATTTGTCATACAAGGCTTGCAGCACTCCAGATTACTGCATGTGTCATACAAGGCTTGCGGCTGCCGATCGCTGTATGTGTCACACAAGGCTTGCAGCTGCTGATCACTGTATTTGTCATACAAGGCTTGCAGCTGCCGATCACTGCATGTGTCATACAAGGCTTGCAGCTCCCAATCACTATCTGTTTTATATAATGCTTGCAGCTGCCAATCACTATCTGTGACATATAAGGCTTGCAGCTGCCAATCACTATCTGTATCATACAAGGCTTACAGCTGCCAATCACTATCTGTGTCATACAAGGCTTGCAGCTCCCAATCACTATCTGTTTTATATAATGCTTGCATCTGCTAATTACTATCTGTGCCATACAAGGCTTGCAGCTGCAAATCACTATCTGTGTCATACAAGGCTTGCAGCTCCCAATCACTATCTGTTTTATATAATGCTTGCATCTGCTAATTACTATCTGTGCCATACAAGGCTTGCAGCTGCCAGTCACTATCTGTGTCATACAAGGCTTGCAGCTACCAATCACTATCTGTGTCATACAAGGCTTGCTGCTCCCAATCACTATCTGTGTCATACAAAGACTTAAAGCTGCCAATCACTATCTGTGTCATACAAAGACTTAAAGCTGCCGATCACTATCTGTGTCATACAAGGCTTGCAGCTGCCGATCACTATGTGTGTCATACAAGGCTTGTAGCTGCTGATCACTGTGTGTGTCATACAAGGCTTGCAGTTGCCGATCACTGTATGTGTCACACAAGGTTTGCAGCTGCCAGTCCCTATCTGTGTAATACAAGGCTTGCAGCTTCTGATGACTGTGTAATACAAGGTTTGTGGCTTGGCTATTTGTGCGATTCAAGGCTTACAGCTTCAGATGCAGGGGTTAAGTCCAGATTTCTAGAGTCAGAAAAACAAAAATAACATACTATAATGAATTTGAATATGTATTTTTTTAACATCAGAATGCCCCTTTAATTATAAAATCACTGTCTGATCACTGTCTGTGTCATACAAGGCTTGTAGCTGCTGGTCACTGTATGTGTCATACAAAGCTTGCAGCTGCCGATCACTGTTTGTGCTATACAAGGCTTGCAGCTGCCGATCACTGTCTGTGTCATACAAGGCTTGCAGCTCTCAAACACTGTCTGTGTCATACAAGGCTTGCAGCTCCCAATCACTATCTGTTTCATACAATGCTTGCAGCTCCCAATCACTATCTGTGTCATATAATGCTTGCAGCTCCCAATCAGTATCTGTTTCATACAGGGCTTGCAGCTCCCAAACACTATCTGTTTTATACAAGGCTTGCAGCTCCTAAACACTATCTTTGTCATACAAGGCCTGCAGCTCCCAATCACTATCTGTTTTATACAATGCTTGCAGCTCCCAATCACTATCTGTGTCATATAATGCTTGCAGCTCCCAATCAGTATCTGTGTCATACAAGGCTTGCAGCTCCCAATCACTATCTGTGTCATACAAGGTTTGCAGCTGCCGATCACTGTCTGTGTCATACAAGGCTTGCAGCTGCCAATCACTGTCTGTGTCATACAAGGCTTGCAGCTGCCAATCACTATCTGTGTCATACAAGGCTTGCAGCTCCCAATCACTATCTGTGTCATACAAGGTTTGCAGCTGCCGATCACTGTCTGTCATGCAAGGCTTGCAGCTCCCAATCACTATCTGTGTCATACAAGGCTTGCAACTGCCAATCACTATCTGTGTCATACAAGGTTTGCAGCTGCCGATCACTGTCTGTCATACAAGGCTCGCAGATGCCGATCACTGTCTGTCATACAAGACTTGCAGCTGCCGATCACTGTCTGTGTCATTCAAGGCTTACAGCTGCCGATCACTGTATGTGTCCCACAAGGCTTGCAGCTGCCGATCACTGTATTTGTCATACAAGGCTTGCAGCACTATAGATTACTGCATGTGTCATACAAGGCTTGCAGCTGCCGATCGCTGTATGTATCACACAAGGCTTGCAGCTGCCGATCACTGTATTTGTCATACAAGGCTTGCAGCTGCCGATCACTGCATGTGTCATACAAGGCTTGCAGCTCCCAATCACTATCTGTTTTATATAATGCTTGCAGCTGCCAATCACTATCTGTGCCATACAAGGCTTGCAGCTTCCAATCACTATCTGTGTCATACAAGGCTTGCAGCTCCCAATCACTATCTGTTTTATACAATGCTTGCAGCTGCCAATCACTATCTGTGTCATACAAGACTTGCAGCTCCAAATCACTATCTGTGCCATACAGACTTAAAGCTGCCAATCACTATCTGTGTCATACAAAGACTTAAAGCTGCCAATCACTATCAGTGTCATACAAGGCTTGCAGCTGCTGATCACTATGTGTGTCATACAAGGCTTGTAGCTGCCGATCACTGTGTGTGTTATACAAGGCTTGCAGCTGCCGATCACTGTATGTGTCACACAAGGCTTGCAGCTGCCGATCACTGTGTGTGTCATACAAGGCTTGCAGCTGCCGATCACTATCTGTGTCATACAAGGCTTGCTGCTCCCAATTACTATCTGTGTCATACAAAGACTTAAAGCTGCCAATCACTACCTATGTCATACAAGGCTTGCAGCTGCCGATCACTGTGTGTCATACAAGGCTTGTAGCTGCCGATCACTGTGTGTGTCATACAAGGCTTGCAGCTGCCGATCACTGTATGTGTCACACAAGGTTTGCAGTTGCCGGTCCCTATCTATGTAATACAAGGCTTGCAGCTTCTGATGACTGTGTAATACAAGGTTTGTGGCTTGGCTATTTGTGTGATTCAAGGCTTACAGCTTCAGATGCAGGGATTAAGTCCAGATTTCTAGAGTCAGAAAAACAAAAATAACATACTGTAATGAATTTGAACATGTATTTTTTTTAACATCAGAATGCCCCTTTAATTATAAAATCAAAATGACATGAAATTATTAATTGAATGTTGTGATTAAATATTATTAGCTAGTGAATCAAATAAGGCAGTTATCATCAATGCTGAATTATCTGTCATGCATCACTTTCACTGCGTATCTTTAAGGTTCATGCAGATCTCTTAAATTATTTGTTAAAGCCTTATTAAAAAGCTTGTTAAGTCTGTTTCTTATGTGATTTATTTCTTCTTTAAAGGGACATTAAACACCAAGTACATTTTTAAGCATAATATTGAGAATATTCCCCACCTCCCTCTATTCATGTGTGCCATTTTGAAATTTTTCTTTCATTGTATTCCAGTGCTGACCTGTTTGCACATGGGCAGTAACTCACCTTCAGATACCTGCAGTGTAACCCAAGTTCCAAAATGGCGGCACCCATGATTAAAAGGGAGGTGCATGAAATGTATTTAGTGTTTAATGTCCTATTAACTCAATCAGTGTGTTTCTATTTCAGTCATGGGCTTTTCTTATTGAAAAACATGATGCAAGTAATAAGACAGCAAAAGCAACATATAATATGAATAAAAATTCCAAAGCCCAGAAGGCAATAGATACAGATTATCAGTGACATCACAAAAAAGGATTGCTTGATACATGGACTAAGCTATCCTAGAACTGTTTGCTGGAGCAGAGGTAGATAGAGAGATACAGATAAGTGCTACTTTCCTGATTCGGATAGAACATGCACATTTTTTTTTTTAAATATTTATTTATATCCAACAAAGTGTACAATCAAATGAATCCAACCTTTTGTGCCACGCAGGGACAGGTAAGACATATTATAAAACAAAACGGAACAGTTTAGAGCAACAGATTCACTTTCTCTTAGCAAATTAATGATCCCCTTATATGAAATATTTGTACACTAAGCTGGGATTTTTCTGTTTTAAATACACAAAGAAACAATTAAATACTCAAATAAACAAGAACACACAAAAAGAAAATAGAGAGAGAAAAAAAAGAAATCACAATGGTTAAAAACAATTCTGTTCAATCTTACCCTTAAATAAAACAAAAACAAAAACAAAAAACAAAACAAAAAACCTTGTATTCCTTTTTCCCTTTTTTTAACAGCAAATTACTGGGTTTTCGGTTTTATATAAACAAAATCAATCTTGAACAATAATTACCCAGCAAAGATAAAACAAAATAATACATATTAAAAAACTAAACCAAATGACAGTGCGAAACAACAAAAACAACAAAAAACAAAACAAAAAAGAGAGGAGAGAAGGAAGAAGAAAGAAAGAGAAGAAAAAAAAAAAAAAAAAGTATACATTGCCTCTTCCCTCCCCTCCCCCCCCAGTCCTCTACCAAGCATCAAGTAGTACCAGCTCTGAGTTCCTGAATGGGAAAATCATCAGTTCTATTTCAGTTAACGAGTATCCTTTAATAAAAGCTGACCATTTCAGAAAGAATTTTTTGATGTCTCCTTCATTGTCAATGTTGGTGTCTCTCTGCTCTATCATGCATTGTTTTTTCAAACAATTTCTGACTTCTAAAATTGTGGGGGTCCTGCGTTTCTTCCAGTACTTGAATATCAAATATCTAACTGCTAAAATTGTGAGAATGATTAATTTTTCCTGAGGTTGTTGCCCTGCATTTTGTTGTATACAAAATATAATCTGTGTCAGAGTAAGAGCCAGAGGAGTAGCTACCAAGTTGTTATTAAGCCAAAATTCTATTTTATACCAAAATTGGCATATTTTTGGGCAGTACCAAATCATATGCAACAAATCTGCTGCTACAAAAGCGCACTTTGGACACTTACTAAAATCTAAGTTATGTATTTTATACTCTAAGGCTGGGGTAAAATATGCTCTAAGTAGCATTTTGACATGCGCTTCTCTCCAAGTAGCGGAGAGAGTAGTCCGATTTACCCTATTGATTGACTTTTGTATGAATTTTGAATCCATAGGATCGGAGGGGATTAACCTATTCCAGTCCATCACCAATTGTTCTAATAAAGAAACTCCTTTATTAGTGCTAAGAAATGTGTAACAGGGGGTAATTGACATGCAACCAACTTTGATTAATGTCAGACAGTTTTCCAATTCTCCCAGGGTCCAGGACCAGCCTGCATCTCTGACCAGTTCTAAGAGATAATGTCTAAGTTGTAGGTATGCGAAGAACTCTTTATTTAATAGATTAAATTCATTTTTCAGTTCCTCAAAAGTTTTTACACTATTTAATTCTTTCTTAACCAATTGCTGGACTTTTTCTAGTCCAAGATGGGACCAAACTATCAAAGATAGCCGATTCCAATCCGGGTTGAAATTTTGGATTCCCTTTTATTGGTATATGTTGAGAGACACTGCAGTTAATTTTTAACAAGGTTCCAATTTTCCACCATGCTTTTATGGGGTTCAGGATGGTTTTAAGCTTCTTGATTTCAGGAGGTAATGTTTTAGGCTCACAATGAGCCAGCCCTACTGGGAGAAATGGATGACAAATGTTTTCTTCTAACAGTATATTTGTAACATAGTTTTTAGAGTAGAACCAATCTGTTACGGTTCGTGCGAGAAAAGCCAGATTATATTGTCTAATATCAGGCAGAGCTAAGGCTCCAAGTTCTTTTGCTAAAGATAATTTTGTTAAAGAAATCTTAGATCTCTTCCCCTGCCAAATAAAGCTACCAACTGCCCTTTTAAGTAGGCGAATATCCTTTTCAAACAGTAATAATGGAGTGTTTTGTAGAATATATAAAAGTTTTGGGAGAAGAATCATTTTGTATAATGCTATTCTACCAGATAGTGAGATTGGTAAATTTTGCCAAGTTTTCATTTTCTCGCACATAGTTGTCAGGATTGGTGTTATGTTAAATTTGTAAAGATCAGTAAATTTAACTGGAATTGTAATTCCTAAGTATTTAAATGATTCAGAGACCACTTTAAATGGGCTATCTTTTATTGAATCGATATTCTTCCTAAGCCAGAATATCTCAGACTTAGATGTATTTATATTATACCCGGAAAAGGAACCAAAATGATCAATTATGCTTAAGAGTTTGGGTATATTTACCTTTGTGTTTGAAATATAAAGAAGTATGTCATCTGCATACAACGCAGCTTTCATTTCATGTTTGCCTATCCTAATGCCCTCAAGACACTGTCTGATCTTTATCGCAAGTGATTCTATAGCTATATCAAAGAGAAGAGGGGACAGCCCTGGCGCGTTCCCCTTTCAATTGCAATATCAGGTGATAGAGAGTTGTTAACTATCAGTCTCGTGTGGGGACATGTATATAAGTTCTTTATAAATTCAAGAAAGTTGTCCTTAAACCCAAACTTAACTAAGGATGTGAAAATATGGCTAAAGTAGACTGAGTCAAAGGCTTTTGCAGCATCAATTGCAACTATTGCAAGATCAATTGCAAGATCAATGGTATCCTCTGTCCCCTCCTCTCGAGTCTGAAAGTATTCTGTTGTCAGCAGAGCTTCACGAATTTTCGAGGCAGAATTTCGGTGGTAAATGAACCCTGCTTGATCGTTATGAATGATGTTTGGAAGGCCACTTTGAAGCCTGCGCGCTGAAATAGAAGCAAGAATCTTATATTCTGAATTTAAGAGAGCTATAGGTCTATAAGAATCTTTATGAGCAGGATCTTTCCCTCCCTTAAGGAGTAGTGTTGTATAAGTGACAGAGAAGCTAGATGGTATGATTTTACCATTAATATAGAAATCGTTATAGAGTTTGCTCAGGTGAGGGACTATCTCTTGAGCTAATATCTTATATACCTCATTGGGGATTCCATCTGGACCTGCTACTTTGTTCATGGACAACTCAGAAATCGTTTTTCTGATTTCCTCGTCAGAGATTGGGCTATTCAATTTAGTGTTTATTTCTGTTGTGACTGTAGGGCAATTTATCCTGCTCCAGAATTTCTCAGACTGATCTTCATCAGTAATTTTTGCAGAATAGAGGTCCCTATAGTAGTTTGTAAATGCCTCTAAGATGTCTTCTGATTTTGTGAGTGTCTTCTCTGTGTGAAGAATTTTTTCAATCAAGGGCGACTTATTCTCTCTCTTAACTAACTTAGCTAGCAGTTTGCCGGATTTGTTCCCGAATCGATATAACTTGGCCTGGAACCTCAGTTCCCTCTGCGTTTCCAGAAGCAGTGCTAGTGCATCTCTTTCCTTTTTAGCTCTAATATATTTAGCCCAAGAAAAAGGTGTTTTCTGTAGGAGATATTGATTATATGAATTGACCAAAAAGTTTGTAGCCTCTTTCTCTCTCTTTTTCAGTTTCTTTGATATCATAGCCGCATATGCTGTTATTTCCCCTCTGAGGACTGCCTTGGCAGCTCCCCAGAAGATTTCTGGTCGGTCAATGTATTCAGAATTGAAATGAATATATTCTTTAAATCTATCAATTAGGTGTTTCTTAAACTTTGAGTCATTTACCAAATAGTATGGAAAAGTGAACCTCACAGAGGTGTTCTTAAAACGATTTAGTTGTATTTCTAGGAAGATAGGAGAATGGTCAGATAGAATTATGGATGTTATTCCTGCGATAGTTTTCATTGTACATAATCGATCATCTATTAGAAATAGGTCTATTCTAGATAGCGTTTTGTGCGCCTTAGATAGACAAGTATAATCCCGTACGTCGGGTTTTTGGATCCTCCAAATGTCTTTTACCGCTAAATTCTGGGTTATGTTTTTAAACAATTTTGTTTCAAGGTTATCTCTTTTATGTTTTAATTGTTTGTTATCTTGCCGTAATCTGTCCAGGGGAGATTGTGGGGCCATGTTAAAATCTCCTCCTAGCACCAAATATCCTTCTGAATAGGTAAGTATATTAGATTGTAGTAAGTTCCAAAATTCGTAATCTAAGACATTAGGTGCATATATATTGCAAAAAGTAAATAGTTGATTTTGAATTTTAATTTTCAGCATTACATATCTCCCCTCTGGATCTTTTTTAGAATGTATTAATTCAGACTATAACCTTTTACCAATCAGGGTAGCTACCCCTCTTTTCCTCCTGACACTGGAAGAAGCAACCACCTCTTTTACCCAGGATCCCTTTATTTTTTTAATTTCTTCCATATTTAAGTGTGTTTCTTGCAGAAATGCTAAATCTGCCTGCATTTTCCTCAGATGTGAGACAATGGCTTTCCTTTTTATGGGAGTTGAGATACCTCCTATATTCCATGATACTAATTTATAGAACATGCAATTTTAATCAACTTTTCAATTTACTTCTTTGATCTAATTCGCTTTGTACTCCTGTTCTCCTTTGTTGAAAGGCATACCTAGGTAGGCTCAGCAATGCACTACTTGGAGATACTTGCTAATTGGTGAATGCACATATATGCCTCTTGTAATTAACTCATCTGCTGTGTTCAGCTAGCTCCCAGCATTGTATTGATGGTTCTTCAAGAAACCCCACCAAGGCAATGAAGCCAATTTGATAATAGGGATAAATTGGAAATCTGTTTTCAATAATATGCTCTATCTGAATAATGATAGAAAAAAGATTGGCTTTATGTCCCTTTAATAGTGTTTTTAGTGTTTGTATATGTACTGTTTAATAAATGTACTGTTTATCAGATCCACGGGGTCACAGTTCTGAGTATCTGGCCTTGGCTACACAGAGCTGAGGTGATGCGTGAAGCAGCGTATGAGCCTATAATCGTATAGCAAGCAGAGAGTGCAGTATGCAAGTGCATGCCTTAGCAACATTGACTTCTAAAGAAAAGGAACTATACGTATTCCACCATTTGTGTGTTTTCTTCCTTAGGGTTTTTAAAAAGGAAAGGAATCTTTGAAGTGACAGTACTGTAGACATCTAATATATGCTTGTGCTTTTTCATTGATTGGGATACCTTAGAAGTGTGTATCTATCTATTTATATATCTATATATATCTATTCTATCTATCATCTATCTATCTATTGATCTATCTATCTATCGATCTATCTATCGATCTATCTATCTATCTATCTATCTATCTATCTATCTATCTATCTATCTATCTATCTATCTATATCTACTTTGGGATACCTTAGAAGTGTCTATCTATCATCTATCTCTATCTATCTATATCTATCTATCCATCTATCTATCTATATCTACTGTATCTATCTAACCTATCTATTTATCTATCCATCTATACACACACACATACAATTTTTTTATTGTCCGAATTCAGACATTTTGGAATGGGCATCCTTGTTGTAGCTGTGTGTCATATTATTCGAATAATAATCCCAACTTCATTCTGACTGAAGGGAAAATCAGCAGCACAAAGTCTGACAGCGACAGCTGAGAAAGGAATACACAAACGCAATTTGTAGCTGAGCAGCTGTGAAATTAACCAGAGGCAGCACAGCTGGAGCCAAAGGGAACTAAAGGGGACAAGCAGAGCTGAGGACTGCTAAGGACAAGTGAGCTAAACAGGCTGGTTTGTTGTAAACTTTTTATTCAACATATAACTTGCCCATCTACTTATGTTTAAAGGGTCATTAAAGGGACCATAGAACATCTAGGTAGTTCCAATACTGTTCTGTAGTCTTACAATAAATTCGGTCAGTGTGAACATAGACCAGTTACATATGTGCTGATCAGGGCTGTACTGGGAATAAAAAACAGCCCTGGAATATTTGGAGACCAGCCCTACTTTCCGTTGAGTCAGTAGAATGCACATACCCCATTTTTCTCAATGGGGATTACTGGGATACTCCTTCCCCCAATATTTGTTTTCAGAATTGTATTATATTGGTTTGTATTAAAAAAAGTGACAGATTTTTGTTATATAGGCACCTTAAAACCCAATTGCATCAATTAATCACCTATTTAAATTGTAGCTTTTCAGCCCCAACTGCTGCGGCCCACCGGGAAATCTCCTGGTATCCTGGTAGGCCAATCCGCCCTTGGTGCGGATACAAGTGAAGTGTAACTGTTTCCACTATGGTACAGATATGTTGGCTGAATTGTGGCCCCCTCGACCTTAGCCTGGACAACTACAGAATAACCTATTTTTTTGTTAGATTTCCAGTCGCAGCATTTGACAGCGGGTTTGTAATTCCCCTATCATCCTCAATCAATCATATATACTTATCCACAAAATATACTTGTCTACCAATCAGTTATAAAATATATTGCAAAAAATTCTATTACAGTTCTAATGGAAAATATCAGAACCGGTTTATTGAGCACCATACAGGTCTGCCGTCATTAGATACTTGGCAGGGGTCCAACACATTAGCTCTTGTAGTTTTCATTATGATTGTAACGGTCTAGTTCCTAACACTCTTAATTATTATTATTATTTTTAAATTTTGCTTTTCTGTTGTCCCTACATTATTTCACAATGTGCTGTAAGCTTTAGTGACAAAGATCAAATTGATCCGGCTGATTTTGTTGTACTTTTACGAAGTCCTGAAGCATTTTATATTTTATATCCTAAACTATTAATAGGGAGCATTGCCAAACTCATGTAATTGACTGGTTCTAAATATAAACTTTAGTAGCTATGAATATTGGCATCACAATTTACTATCCTTTAGGCATGTCACATAAAATGATCCTGTCATCAGCCAGCAGTATTTGGTAGGCCAGCTTTTTTATTTTAACACAAAACACTTGCTACCAGTGAGCAGTTATATTCCTCCCCCCAGGGGAATTCAAACCGAAATGTTCTTTGCCAAAGCGGAATGGATGCTGGAATTATATGTTAATAGTGAGTAATTTCTTTAATTAGTTTTTTTTGCACGTTTGCTAACAAAAAATGCATATTTGTTTTCTGTAAAACGATCTTCAGAATTATAGAGGCTATAAATTACAAAATAGGCTTCATGTTGTACTGAGGATTTGTTAGTTTTATAAAATAAAGTTTTTATCTAGCTGTTTCTAACTGCAGTTTTTAAAGGCTGATAAAAGGTCGTTTTTTTTAAGAAAACAACTTTATTTTGATAGAGGGGTTAATAGATACGTCTGATGTGGCCTATTTAGGGGGTGGGGCGGGGTTAATGGGACATGAAACACAATTTTTTTCTTTCATGATTCAGATAGAGCTGTGATTTTAAACAACTTTCTAATTTACTTCTATTAGCAATTTTTCTTCGTTCTCTTGGTATATTTGGTTGAAAAGCAGGGACGTATGCTTATGAGCTGGCCCATTTCTGGAGCCCTATATGGCAGCAGTATGGCAAGAATGCTATCCATTTGCAAGAGCACTATATGGCAGCACTATTTCCTGCCATATAGTGCACCGGATGCCTGCCTAGGTATCTCTTCTACACCGAATATCATGGGAACGAAGCAAATTTGATAATAGAAATGAATTAAAACCGGTTTTAAAATGGTATGCTCTGTCTGAATCACAAAAGAATATTTTTGTGTTTCATATCCCTTTAATTATCTGGAGCAATGGGTGAATTTGTATGGCCTATAATTTTTTGCCACACATATTCTGTCCAGCCTGGTAATCTGTTAAGGGGCAAGAAGGAACAAATGCCCATACCTGGAATTCTATGCAAGCACATTTACCCACTAGAATCATTCTTTTTATGCCACTGAATCAACATTTTAAAAATGATATTCATCTTATGTGTTAAACAGCTTTTTTGCTTTTTTTTTTTTTTTTTTGCTGCCCAGGTTGCCACTGATATAAATTTTTTGGAGCATTATATTTATTTTTTAGAGTTGAACTCTAGACAGAGAAGAAAAATAATGGATTCATTTGTGCATTTGTTTGATGGTTTATTTAATCTACCTGTATTGTTTCACATCTCTGACTGTCATAAGCTGTATTTTCTGGCATATACAAATAGTTTTTAAAAAAATGCTCTGCTTCTTATATGCCAAAAAAATGTCCTGCATAATCCAGATGCAGACACAAGGAGTTGCTATTACTTTTTTTTAACTGATGCAGCATTTCTTCCATCTTCAGTTTTATGTCTTTTTAGTGGGACACTAAAGCTATTTTTTATATGTGCATAATTCATATCAGAAATGTATGTATTCTTCTTTATTGTGGCTAGTTAGGATATAATGAGCTTGTGCACTGAGCAATCACTGTGTAGCATGCTGCATAGTTATTAAATTAATGTAATAGCATTCTCCTAGAGTAAGAAGGATATTGAATATAAAATACATAATTGAATCTGAGAATGTTGTACAAGCACTCTAATTTCATCATGTATGCTGTTCATGTTACCAGTAATATGCACTATGCTAAACTAATGTTCTTTAAGTTATTACCAAGAAAATTTGTGAGTAACTTATAGACGCCATTTGTTACAATTCATAGGATTCCAGTCAGATTTTTAACAACAATTACATTTTAAAACATCAAGGTACCGTGGGAATGATATAGAAAAAAGACCTGGCCAGGTTAATATCTGCACAAAACCAAATGTTATAAAAATGCCTTTCAAACCATTGTCTTCTATTACAGTGGAGAACATATTGCAGTAAATAGTGTAAAACAATCTAATATTCCCAGCTGAGGCACAGTAAAGTTCTTTATCTTTGTGTTTTATATGGGGTGTTTTTTCTAATTTGACTAAATTATTTGTAATCCTGCACATTTGGATATCAAAACTCGGTTCACATCAGGCATTTTGAGAACATGGGTCTGTTTGTACTGTGAAATTTCTCTGGGTGAGATTCATTTCTATGCTTGTACAAAAAGATATATTGACTTTACAACAACAACACAGTAATTTGTTTTCTTACCTGTTACTAAAATAAAAAATATAAAGGGTT